>NW_023270513.1:8622451-8895111 GCF_011800145.1 Mirounga leonina | reverse complement strand
CTTCTTCTTCTTCTTCTTCTTCTTCCTTTCTTCTTCTTCTTCTTCTTTTTTAACATATAATATATTATTTGTTTCAGAGGTACAGGTCTGTGATTCAACAGTCTTATGCAATTCACAGCACCCACCATAGCACATGCCCTCCCCAATGTCTATCACTCAGCCACCCCATCCCTCCCAACCCCCACCACTCCAGCAACCCTGTTTATTTCCTGAGATTAAGTATTCCTCATATCAGTGAAATCGTATGATACACGTCTTTCTCTGATTGACTTATTTCGCTCAGCACAATACCCTCCAGTTCCATCCACGTCATTGCAAATGGCAAGATTTCATTCCTTTTGATGTGGTATATATACACCATAATAGCTTTTCAAATGGCTTTTAGGTGGTTGTTATTCCACTTAAAAAGATTCTCTTTTCTCCAAATGCAGGACCATGAATGTTTCCCACCCCTGTCTGGCAATGCTACTGGTTTCAGATAGCAAAAGGCTTAGGAACAGAATAGCCTCACCACTATTGTGCTCCTTTGGTTGTGTCTGAGTCTCACGTTTCTCACTGAGGACTGAGCCAAGCAGACATGGTTGCAGATCACAACTTCTTCAGAAAGGTTAGCAACAAGAACTATGGTAAGTTGCCTGCGTATGTATGTCCCAACTCATTTGCCCCAGAACTGGAGGATGCTACCTGCAAGAAATTAAAAAAAAAATCATTTGAATCTTCATTTTTACCTCATTTGGTAAGGTACAAAGTGGTAAATTAACTTGCCCAGGGATAAAGAAACTCACTGTTAATTAGATTTTGAAATGTGGCTAAAAATAAACCTCTCACTCAAATAATCTTTCTACTTCACCTGTCTGCCTCTGTGCTGAGAGAAGAAAGTGCTCTGTAAATCTCCCCAAAACCAAGGGCACCAATGGTAGGTGGAAAGCATGGAGCAGATTAGCTGTGGCTTAGTGAGAGGCAGAGATTGACATTGATAGGAATTTTTTACTTCACTAACAGCTTTTTCTATTATCCTCTGCCTATAGCAGCCATTATTTGGAGTATACACAGGACTTGTGTCCCTTCCCCCAGTTATCTCATTTTATGTACCGTCAAGTGCAAAACAATACTTTCCTAGGCCTTAGAACACACCTTTCCCTCTAAATATAATGGATATTAATTAATTAATGTACATTTTGCATCCCTTCAATGTATTAGGCATTGTTTTAGGTACTGATGATAAGATGGTATATAGGCAGACATGGTCTCTGCACTCATGTAAATTGTAATCACATACTATATCCACCCCATCCTCTCCACCCAAAGAAATAATACTCATTTATTAATAAATGCATGTCTCTTGAGCATTTTAAATTATTTTTTTTAATTTTCTCAAGATAAATTAAAATGTTTTAAATAAAGTGTAGTATTCCTCCAAAAAACATGCTATTTTACTAGAATGACCATACACTAGGCTGACCATATATTCTGATTTGCCTGGAACAGAACTGGTTTACATTTGTTATTGCAATGTAATCAATAATGATACTACCTTTCACTCTTTAAAGTGTCTTAGTTTGGATAATGGCATATGATCACTCTGCCATCTGCCCATTCACACAATCTAGGTGATACCTTTAACATTTACACCTATTAATACCCACACATATCCCATAAATTCTATCTTCCTAATTTCTAAATTTAGCTACTTCTCTCTGTACCATCTTTATTCTAATTTAGACAACCATCATCTGTTTTTTTATTATTATTATGTTATATTAATCACCATACATTACAGCATTAGTTTTTGATGTAGTGTTCCATGATTCATTGTTTGCAGATAACACCCAGTGCTCCATGCAGTACATGCTCTCTTTAATACCCATCACCAGGCTAACCCATCCTCCCACCCCCCTCCCCTCTAGAACCCTCAGTTTGTTTCTCAGAGTCCATAGTCTCTCAAACCATCATCTCTTTATTACTTATTCTTACCAGCCTTTATCGGTTCCCTCTACTTCCAATTTTGCCCATTCCAATAAACATATTCTTCATTTTTTAAAAGATTTTATTTATTTATTCATAAGAGACACAGAGAGAGAGAAGCAGAGGGAGAAGCAGGCTCCCCGCTGAGCAGGGAGCCCAATGCGGGACTCGATCCCAGGACTCTGGGATCATGACCTGAGCTGAAGGCAGATGCTTAACCATCTGAACCACCCAGGCGCCCAAATCTATTTTTCACTAAAGTGATCTTTCTGAATTCCAAATTTGATGCCACTATTCTGTTGCCTAATTCTTCCAAAGATTCACCTGTATCTAAAAACAAAAACAAAACAAAACAAAACAAAACTTCCTTACTATGGTGTATTAAGTCCTGCAGGTCTATCTTTCCAACCTCATTTTTATAGCTCTACACTTCACCACAATTCTCTGCTCCAACCATGCTGAAGTACTCACATTTTCATGAATGTGTGATGCATTTTGATATATTGATGAACTTGAATAAATATTTTACGCTCTTGGAATATTCTTTTCCCACTTTTCATGTGACTAATTTTCCTTCAGCTCCTAATTTAGAATTATCTTCTGGAAAGCCTTCTCAGATTTCTCTCCAAGTCTGACTTAGGTACCTCTCTGTGCCTTGATAAGATCTCATGCTTCCATTATAAACTGGGTCATACACTGGTTATTATATTCTGAGACATATATTGAATTTTTCTTGATCAAGTGTACATCAAGAGAAATAGAAAACTTCCTTGCATGCATTAGATATTCAAAACACATTTGTTATTGAATAAATTAAGGAAATGATAGAATCATAGGTGCAAGATAAAATTAATATTGTTAGAAATTAGCAGTCAGCATCCCCATGCATCTTCCACCCAAATAACAACAGGTAAGCCTACTTGTAAGATTGTCCTGAAAACTTCCGATTGCAGATGAGATGGAATAAATCTACTCCATCCCATTATTCTTGATAATTATGGCTAAAATACCTAGATAAAACATAAAACAAATGAAAGAGGACTCTAAGATGTGGAGAAAATTAAAAAAAAAGACTGGCTGAAGATCTCAAGACTCAAGGAACAACATGACATTGTGTGTGTGTGTGTGTGTGTGCGTGCATGCACATATGTCGTCTCCTGTATATCCTGGACTAAGCACTGGGGAAGCCCAGAAGTGAAAAAAACTTTTTCAAAAAAATGGCTGAAAATTTCCCAAATTTTGTGTAAGGCATAAAGCTATGAATTCAAGAATTGAGTTTACCCTAAATGGGATAAATGCAAATAAATGTACATATAGACACATCATAATTAATCTTCAGAACTCTAAAGACTAGAAATCTCATAAAAGAAGAAAACAGAGAAAAGCAATATATGATTCATAGAAAAACAATGATCCAAATGACAAATTTCTAATTTAAAACCATGGAGGCCAACAAAAATATCCTTTGGGAATACTCAGGTGATGGAAACAAAGTTGACATGCTCTAAGATAATTGCTAAAGAAAGTTCTTCAAGCACAAAGGAAATAATAAGAGAAAAAAATTAACATCAAGAACATAAAAAGAGGGGCACCTCTGTGGCTCAGGTGGTTAAGCACAAGACTCATGATTTTGGTTCAGGTCATTATCTCAAGGTCCTGAGACTGAGCCCTGCATCAGGCTCTGAGCTCAGTACAGAGCCTGCTTGAGATTCTCTCTTCTTCTCCCTCTGCCCCTCCCTGCCTCTCAAAAACAAATAAATAAATAAAAATTTAAAAAGAAAGAATAAAGAAGGAGACTGGTCACAAAATGGGGAAGGAAGGCTGTGGGGCAGTCTCATTGTGCCCTGAGCCAGCTTTGGAGCAGGGACTGGGAGGAGGCATCTCCCTTCACCCCTCCTATGCTGGATTGTGCTTCTGGGCCCCCAGATTCCCCTTCACCTCAACCTGACCCCCTTCCTGCCATCCTTACATTGAGTGTAGGAACCTGAAACCCTGCAACAAAATGGTGAGACCTAATGTGGCCTTCTGGAGTGATTGACACCCAAATAACATGTCTATGTCTCTCTGACTCTCTTTCTGTTTTTGAGTTTCTCCCTCTCCCTACTTATCCTGACTGAGTGTGTCAGAAGCCAGGACTTTTTCTCTGGGTCCCTTTCCAAAATGCAGCCACCACCATCACCAACCTCTACAAAGAAAGAAAGCATGGATACCCATCAGTAAAGTTTTGATATTGGAATTCAAATTGACTATCAGCAATGCAATAAGTATGTGTTGGTTTGGGTTAAAGAGCCCTGAATAACTATTCATAGAGAAGATTTGGTCAGCTTCCTGTGTGGAAAAGTTCCTTCACCACAAAACTCTAGAGCTCCCCAAGACTGACTGTAGTGTCCCCTAACTGAGCTACTTCAATGGAAATCAGCTCATCTATAGAGACTAATTTGCAACCCTTCTGGGAAAACATAGCTCTGCATGGTCTTAGTGGTACAATGGATAGTATAAGCATGCATTTGAGTACCCCAAGCTCTCCTACACATATAAGCAATAGATGGAATGCTAGTTGAAGGATAAATGGACTCCATGATGTCAATGTGAACACTTTCATATCAGAAGAAATGGCACTCCACTTGGACAATGGTGGAACAGAAGGTGTACCTTAGCCCAGTGTGGCCATTTGATTACAGACTTGCCAATCCATAAACACAACAGAATGATCTAAACTGCAGACATTTTCACACCCACCATGCTGCTTGAAAGCCACTTGATCCCCAACTATTATTGCAAAGGAAGCATGAGCCATCTTCCCTTATTAACTGTTTAAAACAAGTGAATTCTATAGTGGTTGCCATAAAAGGAAGTTCTAGGTATTTACAGTAGATGATTCTTGTAACTATGGCTTTCTTAAAACTATAATCCTAGCAGAGGATATCAGATATCATGTAGTCATTAACAAGATTATCACAGGGAAACATATATCTGTTCCAAGGCTAAAAGTGACCTTACTTATATTTATTCTCAAAGGGAAAGGAAATATCAGATATTTACTTGATTATAGAAGGCCTTTTTTTGGTCCATTTCCCGCTGTGTTGATTATTTTGCTTCAACAGTATTGCCAGTTTCTTAAAATTATCTCAAACCCATGATTTGGCTTCCTGTCAAATCTACAGGCTTCCATTTTTTGCAGCAGCACTGTACCATGCACCTGGTTTCTGTATAGTCACAGTGTGCAATTTCTAATGATTGGGCTGTTCCCTGTTTTTAGTTTTCCATGCAGTTTCTAGTTCTGGTGATTATGTGATGTAAAAGGGTTCTATGATGGACATGCAATGTACTTAATCCATACACAGATCTTTATTGGATTCACTTTGTGTGTGTTAGTGCTCTAAAAGTAACAATATTATTAAATTGTCCCCAGATAAACCCTGTAGGCTTAAAATTCTCAGTTTTAAGACAAGGACTACTCCTCAAACAGGATACTATTCTTATGGTAAATGTAATTATGTAGACTCCATTCAAGGGTGACCTAAAGTAGAGAGGTCATGAACTTTGAGAATGGGGTTCCTTTTTGGTTCAGTATTAGCAAGATGGAGATGGATGGTGGGGGAGGGTAGGTATTCTAGTCTTTCGTGTCCTGTTCTACATTTTTCATGAATGCCCTACTTTGTGCAGTTTCCATTGGGATGGTGGAAGATAAAGGTCTTTTATCTGCTAACAATGTGGTCACAACTTAAGTAGAAAAGCCGGACTCTTCAGTCCCTCTTCTAACAAGTGCAGTTTGGAATCTCATTCTGGAAAATATGGAATCACATGGATGTTCTCTAGATGTTAGGTAGCCCTAAATAAAGGTTCTGAGCACATTCCTCTTTTGAGTACATATAAGACCTCTTATAGGGGCTCCTGGGTGGCTCAGTCAGTTAAGCAGCTGCCTTTGGCTCGGGTCATGATCCCAGGGTCCTGGGATTGAGCCCCACATCAGGCCCCCTGCTCCGCAGGAAGCCTGCTTCTCCCTCTGCCACTCCCCCTGCTTGTGTTCCCTCTCTCGCTGTGTCTCTCTCTGTCAAATAAATAAAATCTTAAAAAAAAAAAAAAGACCTCTTATAGCTACAATGTTTTAGAACATGTTTCATCCTCATTTTTAATATCTTGAACTGAATGATAATCTGTTTTAGATGAAGAGTTGATGTCAGCCTGCCAGGTACTATAATTTATTCTATCATATTACTATATTATATATCAAGTAGGACAGTGAAAATGTTTCCTTGCAAACTTGTAGTATTATGTTCAAATAGCCAACATATTTTTAACCTTAAAAGACCATTGCAAATCAGTATAAGAATTTTCCAACAGTTATTCACAGCACTTTGTTAAAGTTTGCAGTTACATCAGCCATTTAGTAATATCTTTCTGTGAAGAAACTTTGCTAAGATAACCATAATATTTATTGACTGGGTGGGAGATGAATGGAATATTAGAAAGGTGTGAGCTGAAGTTCTGTATCCATTATAGATATAGCCCTTATTTTAAAAAGTCAATCCTATACTAAAAATAAGAATGAAAATGAGGTATTTCTAAATATTTGCAAAACTGTATCATTTTTTCTTTGAATATAACAGCAGGAAGAATTACAGCAATATGTCATTTTCCCTGAAACAGACAAGCCTTTGTATTACGAATACTTTCAAGCTTCTCTTTGCAGTATGCCCAGAAATGAATTTGGAATTATCTTTGTTTTTTTTCTATTGCTGTAAATTTAGATTCTGGAATTGGGATTGGTGGTGTAAACCATTGCTCACAAATGGCCAGAACTTCTTGTCCTAAAGGATTTTGAGATTGAGGAACCCCATTTAACCTCCCCTTTATGCCTTGGTTCTATTCTTCCTTCCAAGTTGAATAACATTTTTTTTTTATTTTTTGGTTGTTTTTGTTTTAGTTGGTGTTTTAATTTCAGTACCCTTAACTCTCGATTGTCAAATTTTGATAAAACATGTTCCATTTTCTTCAGTAAGAAAAAGTAGGTCTTAATGTCTGCCAACATACAATTTATATGCCTTTTTGCCTCCATAAACTTTTGAAAAACTTTAAAAAAAGAATGAAGAAAGATTAACCTAAAAATTAATATATCCAGAAAAACTATCCTTCAAAATGAAGGAAAAATTAAGACAATCTCAAATAAAAAAAATTAATAGAAATCACTGATTGATAGTAGTGTTCTTCAATAAAAATTGCTAAAAAGAGATTTTTTGGGGAGGGCAAGATGGCAGAGGAGTAGGGGACTCTGTTTCAACTGGTCCCCTGAATTTAGCTGGATATCTATCAAACCATTCGAACACCCACAAAATCAGCCTGAGATGTAACAATATATATATGGATCTCTACAAGCAGAAAATCAGCTGTTGCAAGGTATGAAGGGCAGAGTTGTGATTCTGCAGGCAGATATGGGAAGATAAACAGAAGAGGGAGGGAGCCACTATAAGCTGGCCCCTGGAAAGTGATGTAACACCCAAGTGCAAAAGCTTCCCAGTGATAACTTGCAGACCAGTAGTGGTGGGATGGGAAGGGCCTGATAACAGTGATCAAACAGGATCCAGGAGCTGGATGGTATGAGTGCACACAAGGGCCTGAGGCCAGCCACCCCCATCTCTGCCACTGCCCACACAGACCTGGGACCACTCAGGGTTTTGGAAGCACAAAGAACAGAGACAAATAGGGCCTGAGTCAACAGATGAGAGGCTTGTTGGGGGTGTGCACCTCCCATGGGAGGCTGCGGTTTTCAGCAGCGCTTACAGAAAGGGAGACTGTGTGTTCTGGATGGTTCAGAGAAGAGCGGACTGTGACTTCTCTGCCCTGGGGCAGAGGTCCGGGTGTGGACATTTTCCTTTGCTCTGACCCTCTGAAAAGGCGCAAAAAGCTGCCAGAGAACAAAAGCCCAAAAAAACAGTTTCCAAGGAGCCCAGCCCCCTGATGGGGGCAGGGCAACTCCGCCCAGGCAGAGTGGCTTGAAAAACCACACAGAAGGCCCCGCACACAGAAGGCCCCGCACCCAGAAGAAAAGCTGGAAGAACAAGAGGATGACAACCCTAGCATCCCCATAAAACTATAAAACCCCAACACCAGGGGAAAATAGTATATTGAGCTCCAGGTATTGCCTCACAGTTTGTGTACTTCTCAGATACAACTTTTTTTTTTCTTTTTATTCTTTCTCATGTTTCTTCTCTGTTTTTTCTTTTTACCTATTTCTCATTTCAACTAGATGTTTAATATAACATCTCATAGTAGCTTTTTAACTTTTACTTTTTCACACCTCTCTCTCTCTCTCTATTTTTTATATAGATATAAGCTTCAATGTAGTCCTTTTTTCCCTATTCAATATTACCTTTATATATATATCCCAGTTTTATTTTCCCTGTAACTCTGGGAAGTAGTGTCCTCTAACAAAGAGAACAAAACACACCCAAGAATAACTGAAACACCCTACCTTGCCCACATTGAGAGATTATAACCCCCCTCCCCCACCCCACCTTTTTTAAATCTTTAATCTTTAATTTATTTTTTAATTTTTTTAATTTCATAAATTTTATTCTTGGGTTTCATTTTGGCTGTGTTTTTTCGGTGGTGGCTTCTGACCACTCCGGATTTTCTCAGGGTGCATCTTGCCTGGATTGTGGTTGATATTTTGGACTCTATACATTCCCTCAACCATCCCTCAACAGAATGACTAGGATGAGGAAACTCCCAACAAAGAAAAGAACCAGCGACAATGGCCTCTCCCACAGACCTAATGGATATGGATATAAGCAAGATATCAGAAAAAGACTTCAGGGTAGCAATTATGAAGTCAATAGCTAGGCTCAAGAAAACCATTAGTGGCAATATAGAGTGTCTAAGGGCAGAAATGAGAACTAATCAGGCCAAACTTAAAATGCTATGAATGAGATGCAGTCTAAACTGGACACTCTAACAGCTAGGATAAATTAGGCAGAAGAACAAATTAGTGATCTAGAAGATAAGCTGAGAGAAAGGAAAGAACAGGAGGAGGCTTGGAACAAAGAGCATAAAATCCATGAGAACAGATTTAGAGAGATTAACGATGCCATGAAATGTTTTATTGTCAGAACTATTGAGATCCCTGAGGGGGTGGAGAGAAAGAGGACTAGAAGGTATATTTGAGCAAATCATAGTTGAGAACTTCTTTAATCTGGGGAATGAAACAAACATTCGTGTCCTAGAGGCAGAGAGGACCCCTCCCAAGATCAAGGAGAATAGACCAATGCCCCAGCATGTAATAGTAAAACTCGCAAATCTTAGAACCAAGGAAGCCATCCTGAGAGCAGCTAGGGGAAAGAGATTTCTTATGGACAGAGGGAGGAACATCAGAATAACGTCAGACCTATCCACAGAGACCTGGCAAGCCAGAAAGGGCTGGCAAGACATATTCAGGATACTAAAAAAGAACATACAACCAAGAATACTTTATCCAGCAAGGTTGTCATTCAGATCAGATGGTGAGATAAAGAGCTTCCAGGACCAGCAGAAACTGAAAGAATATGTTACCACCAAGCCAGCCCTGTGAGAAATACTAAGGAGGGTTCTAAAAGGAGAAAGACCCCAAGAGTAATATAGACCAGAAATTTACAGAGACAATCCATAGAAACTGACAATAGGATGGCAATAAATACATATCTTTCAGTAGTAACTCTCAACATGAATGGCCTAAATGCTTCCATGGAACGACACAGGGATAAAAGACTGGATAAAAAGACTGGACCCATCCATATGCTGTCTACAAGAGTCTCATTTTGAACCTAAAGACACCTCCAGACTGAAAGTGAGGGGATGGAGAACAATTTATCATGCCAACAGACCTCAAAAGAAAGCTGGGGTAGCAATTCTTATATCAGACAAATTAGAATTTAAACCAAAGACTGTAATAAGAGATCCAGAGGGACACTATATCATTCTTAAAGGGTCTATCCAACAAGAAAATCTAACAATTGTAAATATCTATGTCCCCAACATAGGAGCAGCCAACTACATAAACCAACTATTACCTAAAATAAAAAATCAAATCAACAATGATACATTAATAGTAGGAGATTTTAACACTCCACTCTCAGCATTGGACAGATCATCATTTTTTTTTAAGATTGTATTTATTTATTTGACAGAGAGAGAGACAGTGAGAGTGGGAACACAAGCAGGAAGAGTAGGAGAGGGAGAAGCAAGCTTCCCACTAAGCAGGGAGCCCAATGCAGGGCTCAATCCCAGGACGCTGTGATCATGACCTGTGCCTCAGGCAGACACTTAACGACTGAGCCACCCAGGTGCCCCTGGACAGATCATCTAAACAGAAGATCAACAAAGAAACGTGAGCTTTGAGTGACACATTGGACCAGATGGACTTCGTAGATATATGCAGAACATTAAACCCTAAAACAACAGAATACTCATTCTTCCCGAATGCACATGGAACTTTCTCCAGAATAGACCACATACTGGGTCAAAATTCAGGTCTCAGCCAATACCAAAAGATTGAGATTATTCCCTACATGTTATCAGACCACAATGTCTTGAAACTGGAACTCAATCACAAGAAATAATTTGGAAGGAATTCAAACACTTGGAAGTTAAAGAACATCTTGCTATAAAGAATGATTGGGTCAACAGGAAATTAAAGAAAAACTTAAACAATTCATAGAATTTAATGAGAACTAAAGCACTTTGGTCTAAAACCTATGGTACACTACAAAGGCGGTCCTAAGAGGGAAATACATACCCATCCAAGCCTCTTTCAGAAAACTAGAAAAATCCCAAACGCACAAGCTAACCTTATACCTAAAGGAGCTGGAGAAAGAAGAGCAAATAAAACCTAAACCAAACAGGAGAAGAGAAATCATAAAGATTAGAGCAGAAACCAATGAAATAGAAACCAGAAAAACAGTAGAACAGATCAATGAAACTAGAAGCTCGTTCTTTGAAAGAATTAATAAGATCAATAAACCACTGGCCAAACTTATCCAAAAGAAAAGAGAGAGGACACAAAATAATAAAATCATGAAAGAAAGGGGAGAGATCAAGACTAACACCAAGGAAATAGAAACAATTATTAGACATTATTACCAGCAACTATATGCCAAAAATTAAGCAACCTGGAAGAAATGGATGCCTTCCTGGAAACTTAAAAACTACCAAGACTGAAACAGGAAGAAATAGACAATCTGAATAGACCAATAACCAGTAATGAAATTGAAACAGTAATCAAAATCGTCCCAAAAAACAAAAGTCCAGGGCCAGATGGCTTCCCAGGAGACTTCTACCAAATATTTAAAGAAGAAATAATACCTATTCTACTGAAGCTGTTCCAAAAAACAGAAACAGAAGGAAAACCTCCAAGCTCCTTCTATGAGGCCAGCATTACCTTGATCCCAAAACCAGGCAAAGATCCCATCAAAAAGGAGAATTACAGACCAATATCCCAGATGAACATGGATGCCAAAATACTCAACAAGATCCTGGCCAATAGGATCCAACAGTACATTAAAAGGATTATTCACCACGATCAAGTGGGTTTTATTCCTGGAATGCAAGAGCGGTTCAACATTCACAAATCAATCAATGTGATAGAGCACATCAATAAAAGAAAAAACAGGAACCATATGATCCTCTCAGTTGATGTGGAAAAAACATTTGACAAAATACAACATCCATTCCAGAGTAAAACTCTTCAGAGTATAGGGATAGAGGGAACATTCCTCAATATCATAAAAACCATCTATGAAAAGCCCACATCGAATATCTTTATCAATATAAAGCTCTCAACTTTTCCCTTATGGTCAGGAATAGGACAGGGATGCCCTCTCTCACCACTATTGTTCAACATAGTGCTAGAAGTCCTAGCCTCAGCAGTCAGACAACAAAAAGAAATAAAAGTCATCCAAATTGGTAAAGAAGACGTCAAACTCTCCCTCTTCACAGATGACATGATACTTTATGTGGAAAACCCAAAAGACTCCATCCCCAAATTACTAGAACTCATATAGCAATTCAGCAATGTGGCAGGATACAAAATGAATGCACAGAAATCAGTTGCACTCCTATACACTAACAATGTAACTGTAGAAAGAGAAATTAAGGAATCAATTCAATTTACAATAGCAACAAAACCATAAGATACCTAGGACTAAACATAATGAAAGAGGTAAAGGATCTCTACTCTAGAAACTACAGAATACTTATGAAAGAAATTGAGGAAGACACAAAAAGATGGGAAAATATTCCATGCTCATGGATCAGAAGAATAAATAGTGTTAAAATGTCTATCCTGTCCAGTGCAATTTACACTTTCAATGTCATCCCTATTAAAATACCATTGGCATTTTTCAAGGGGCTGGAACCAACAATCCTAAAATTTATATGGAACCAGAAAAGACCCTGAATCACCAAGGGAATGTTGAAAAAGAAAATCAAAGCTGGGGCATCACATTGCCTGACTTCAAGCTATATTACAAAGCTGTGATCACCAAGACAGCATGGTACTGGCAGAAAAACAGACACATAGACCAATGGAACAGAATAGAGATTCCATAAATGGACCCTCAACTCTATGGTCTACTAATCTTTGGATTAAGGAAAAAATATCCAATTAAAAAGACAGTCTCTTCAATAAGTGGTGCTGGGAAAATTGGACAGCTACATATACAAGAATAAAACTGGACCATTCCCTTACACCATAACAATGATAAACTCGAAGTGGATAAAAGACCTCAATGTGATAAAGGAATCCATCAAAATCCTAGAAGAGAACATAGTCAGTAACCTCTTCGACATTGGTCACAGTAAGTTCTTTCAAAACACATCTCCAAAGGCAAGGGAAACAAAAGCAAAAATGAACTTTTGGGACTTCATCAAGATAAAAAGCTTCTGCACAGCAAAGGAAACATTCAACAAAACCAAAAGGCAACCCACGGAATGGGAGAAATATTTGCAAATAACATTACCAAAAGGGCTGATATCCAAAATCTGTAAAAAATTTCTCAAACTCAACACTCAAAATACAAATAACCCAGTCAAAAAATGGGCTGAAGACATGAACAGACGTTTCTCCAAAGAAGACATACAAATGGCTAACAGACACATGAAAAAATGTTCAACATTACTAGTCATCGGAGAAATACAAATCAAAACCACAATGAGATACCACCTTACACCAGTTAGAATGGCAAAAATTAAAAAGGCAGGGAACAACAAATGTTGTCAAGGATGTGGAGAAAGGGGAACCCTCTTACATTGTTGGTGAGAATGCAAGCTGATACAGCCACTCTGGAAAACAGTATGGAGGTTCCTCAAGATGTTAAAAATAGAGCTACTCTATGACCCAGCAATTGCACTACTCGGTATTTACCCCAAAGATACAGATGCAGTGAATTTATTTTTGTGTATTGTGTAAGAAAGTGGTTCAATTTCATTCTTTTGTATGTGGCTGTGCAGCTTTCCCAGCACCATTTGTTGAAGAGACTTTTTCCTATTGCATATTCTTTGCTCTTTTTTCAAAGATTAATTGACCATACAATTGTGGGTTTGCTTCTGCCCAGTGAAGTCTTTCCAATTCCTTAATACCTTCTGGAGTACCAACCTTCCTTTTTTGAGAAAATCTAGTAGTTGGCTGATAAATGAAGCCCGTAAATTCATTTCCTGAATTAACATTAGCTTAGCTTTTTACCTATCCCATAAGAATTTATATTTCAAGAAGTAGGCCTTTAGAGAGGCAGTAAGTAATCTCTGGTAATAGATTATTAATAGTGGAATTTCTGGTTGGACGCAGACACACAGGTAGGGCTAGGAGACACATCAGGTTAGGGGTGACTTCTCCCAGTCTCAAAATAATATGCTTAAGCTATTGTCAATTAGTAAGTCTAATTCTAGTAGTATGCTATCATTTAATACTCCTCAAAATTATAAAGATGCATTATTTTCCTATCTTGAGCAATAATTTTGACCAAGTGGAAAACTGTCTCAAGCTCTAGTGAAGAATTTCTTAGTATTCCTGGACACCCGCATTTCCAGCTGCAGAAAGCAAGACCTCAGCACAGAGCCATTTAACAAGCAAACCCTCCCTCCCCCTAGGGTTCTACATTTAGTAAATACCCAGTCCTCACTCAGCACCAGATTTAGGCTGAACTTTGCTATTAGGGATACAGAGATGATTAATGTCCTGCCTCCTCTCATCCAACTTTAGAAGCTGGTTAAATGACCAACATCCTCCTAGTCAACTTTCTTGGTAGCTGGGGGAAGTTTGGGAAGAAAAAACTCAATCCAGAATTTTTAGGTCCACTGAGGAAGTTTTTTCTTCATAGTCCTGCTAAAACACAATTTCTGGGGAAGATCAGTCCAAGGGGCATTGCCGACTTCAGCTCTTTTGAAGGTTCCTAAATCCCTGCAGCTCCCTAGGCTGCTTGTGTTTCATATGCTGTCCTATCTCAGCCACTTTGGAACTGCTTGGGTGGAGGAAAAAATCCATCTATACTTGTGGTCAGAGTGATTAAGCAGAGTTGCTTTCAATATACAACATTATGGTGCCACTTGGCAACCATAATATGCAGATAGTGCCATCCTGTGAGTCATGTTCATGTAGTCCACAGCTGTTAATTATGTGTTGTTTCTGGAAAATAAACTAGTAGTACAATAAAGTCTTTATCCTGATATTTTACAGTAAAAATATTTATTGAGTCATTTTTTTACTTAAAGGGAACTTAGTGTCTCTAACTTTTTAATCTGGGGGAATTGAGTATATACAAAATACACTGATTTGCTCATATCATGAGAAGGTATCAATATGACTAGATCTTACTGATATATTAGATGACTTGTACCAACTTTTCCAGGATGTACATAATTTTACATATTCTGAATAATCTCACATACTTAAGAATTAAACTCCATGTGTAAAATTAGCAGATTTTTTAAAGGGCAACAGCTATTTTATTATTTCAAATAAGGAAAACTGAATGAATTCCTTCTAACAAAGACTGCACCCTACTTAGAACCCCTTCCTAAAATATTTCCCATGTTCTCAAGTTAAAAATACATCCAAAGAAATGTTCATCATAAATTGAGAATCAGCCCCTCTGAGAAATAACAGCTGTCCTAGCTTCTAGGGCTTGATGAAAATCTTTGTACTATTTGAAGCTTTTATGTCCCACCACAAAATGAATGTATGAAAAATGTCCCAATCAAAAGAAACATGTCAAGTTTCATCTTATGAAAAGATTTAGGCATGTAAATGTATTTATCATTTGAATGCCACATAATTTGGTTGGCAAAACCCTGGATTTAAAATTTTAAGTCCTCCCCACACACACTGCTCATACTAACAGAATTGTGTTTAATCAACCACTATCCTAATTTTAACATATATTTGTTAAGATCAGTATTTAAGTCTGGACTCCTGGTTTATATCAGTAGCATATTAACTTATAGAGAAAGGAGCTTTCCCTCAGACAGTCACATTTCCTTACACAAAACATGCAGCAGCTTCAGTGAACATTTTAACCACTTAAACTTATAAATAGATATTACCTCACTGAATAATCTCCTTACTGAGAATCTCCATACTTCATAACAATACATCCCTCAAAACATAAAATATTAGCAGATTCATAATTACATTTCGATGGAAGCAGCAGAAATGTGTATTGTCATTTTCAATTCACAGAGATTTTTAAGTTCTAGTTTTTAATGAATTAAGAGAAAGACAAGAACCTTACCCTTTCTACCCAGATATCCTGTTGAGAACTGCAGGCGTGTACAGCTACAAGAGGAAGTAACATAGTTTATTCAGTAAAACAGGAAAAACAAAACAAAAAAAAATGAAAACAAACAAAACAAAAGATTTTACCTCTAATGGGAGGTAGAACTCTTCGTCAGCATCACTCAGTTGTTTTGGAAAGCATTCCCCTCAGAGGATATTGTAGGAAAAGAAAATTGAAATTTTGGCTTTGATAAATTCAGAATTTCCATGATTTGTACACTTCAACCAGGAACAGAGTATCTGATTTTAATTTGCCACGTATTACCATAGTTTTCTCAGTCTATTCTGAAAGTTTAAAGTGCAAAATTCAGCTTAACTGTTAGAATGTCACTTTGCTATTTAAAAATAAAATAAAACATAAGTTATAATGTCTTTTAAATGTTATTTTTTAACAGAGAACATTAAATATTGTTTTTTACAATGATTCCCCATTGTCTATCTTTATGTTTTGTTCCTCCTTCCCATGACTTCATGCTTCACAGTCTTGGAAGGCATCTACATCTTAGGGGAATTCATTCATACTACACTGAAGACTATTAGGAGGCTTGCTAAATTTACAGAAGAAACTATTCCCCCAGACAGCATTAGATCTCATGGATGCAATGGCTTTTTCTATTAGTGTCCTGAAAGGTCATGTGTCTTTGCTATGGTGCTTGGAAAAATAATATATGACAAAAATGAAATAAGCTCCAACTACTTATGCACCTGTATTTCTCTATCATCATCTTTCTTCTTTTTTATAAAAAAAAAAAAGCAACTGGTGTTTATGTATACGTGCATGTAAGTCAAATATAATTTTTAGGCTGGCTAAATAAGATAAATGTTTCCAAGCCATGCTGAAGTATTTAGATCACCTTGCTATGCTATGCCATATTGTCTGTTTCAAGTGTTAAAGGGTGGTAAAGATAAGAACTTCCTTGGAATCAAGGAAAGATTATGCTTAATGCCTCCCATAAAGATGATTAAAATTCTTCTTTGGATTAAGCACTGCTCTCTTTATACACGTCAGTGAAAATGCTATTTTTCTGTTATGTTCATTTAGCCAACATATAGTACATCATTAGTTTTTGATGTAGTGTTCAATGATTCATTAGTTGCATATAACACCCAGTGCTCATCAAAATGCTAACCACTTATTGAACACCTACAATATACCAAAAAATTTGGTAGGGGGATGAATACGTAGCTAAAATTCACGAGGTCTTTAAGGAAATTCAGAGTCTAGCTCTACAATGATAATTTAAAATGCATACATTGGCGGCCGGGAAGATGGCGGAGTAGGGGGATTCCAAGCTCACTTTGTCCCACTGATACAACTAGACAACATTCACATCAGTATAGATAACCCAGAAAATGACCTGAAAACTGGCAGAACAAACACAACTAAAGATAAAGAAAAGGCCACATGAAAGAAGGTAGGAAGGTCAAAGGTTGTTCACGGTGGGGTGGGAGCAAGTAGCTCAAAGAAGAGTGAAAAACTATCATGCCAGGGAAACTACAGAGAAGATAAATCTCAATAATACTTGATTTTTTTTTTTGGCCACTCAAATTTTATTTTATTAAAGATTTTATTTATTTATTTTAGAGAGAGAGAGAGAGAAAGGGGGAGAGGGAGCACAAGTAGAGGGAGGGGCCAAGTGAGAAACAGACTCCCCACCTAGCAGGGAGCCCAATGCGAGGATCGACCCCAGGCCCTTGGGATCATGACCTGAGCCAAAGGCAGACACCCAACCAACTGAGTCACCCAGGCGCCCCTCATCTTTTTCATTTTTATCTTTTTAAAGTTTTTATTTGAATTCCAGTTAGTTAACATACACTGTTATATTAGTTTCAGTAATTTAACACTTCCATACATCACCCTGTGATCATTGCAAGTGCACTCCTTAAACCCCATTACCTATTTACCCATCCCCCCCCCACCTCCCTCCATCAACCCTCTGTTTGTTCTCTATCCTTGAGTCTCTTATAGTTTGTTTCTCTCTCTCTCTTTTCCCCTTCCCATGTGTTCATCTGTTTCGTTTCTTAAATTCCACATATGAATGAAATCATATGGTATTTGTCTTTCTCTGACTAACTTATTTTGTTTAGCATAATATACTCTAGCTCCATCCACATCATTGCAAATGTTAAGATTTCTCTCTTTTTGATGACTGAGTAATATTCCAATATATATAATAATTATTATAATATATATTATATATATAATTACTATATATATATAATATTTATTCTTTATCCATTCATCAGTGGATGAACATTGGGGCTCTCTCCATAGTTTGGCTATTGTTGATAATGCTGCCATAAACATTGCGATGTATGTACCCCTTCAAATCTGTATTTTTGTATCCTTTGGGTAAATATCTAGTAGTGCAATTGCTGGATCATAGGGTAGTTCTCTATTTTTCACTTTTTGAGGAACCTCCAAACTGTTCTCCAGAGTGGCTGCAACAGTTTGCATTCCCACCAACAGTGCAAGAGGATTCCCCTTTCTCCACATCCTTGCCAACATCTGTTGTTTCTTGTGTTGTTAATTTTAGCCATTTTGACAGGTATGAGGTGGTATCACATCATGGTTTTCATTTGTATTTCCCTGATGATGTGTGATGTTGAGCATCTTTTCATATGAACGTTGGCCATGTATATGTCTTCTATGGAAAAATATCTATTCATGTCTTCTGCCCATTTTTTTAATGAAATTATTCCCTTTTGGGGTGTTAAGTTGTATAAGTTCTTTGTATATTTGTGATAATAACCCTTTATCAGATATGGCATTTGGAAATATCTTCTCCCGTTCTGTTGCCTGACTTTAAGTTTTGTTGATTGTTTCCTTCACCCTGCAGAAGCTTTTTATCTTGATGAAGCCCCAATAATTTATTTTTGCTTTTTTTCCCCTTGCCTCGGGAGACATATCTAAGAAAAAAGTTGCTATGACAGATGTCAAAGAGATTACTGCCTGTGTTCTTCTCTATAATTTTGATGGTTTCATTTAGGTCTTTCATCCATTTTGAATTTATTTTTGTCCATGGTGTAAGAAACTGGTCCAGTTTCATTCTTTTGCATGTTCCTGTCCAGTTTTTCCTGCATTATTTGTTGAAGAGACTTTTTCCCATTGGATATTATTCGCTGCTTTGTTGAAGATTAATTGACCGTTTGGATCTGGGTCCATTTCTGGGTTTTCTATTCTGTTCCATTGATCTATGTGTCTATTTTTATGTCAGTACCATACTGTTTTGATCACTACAGTTTTGTAATTTAACTTGAAGTCTGGAATTGTGATGCCTCCAGCTTTGCTTTTCTTTTTCAAGATTGCTTTGGCTATTCAAGGTCATTCATTGGTTTCATACAAATTTTAGGATTGTTTGTTCTAATTCTGTGAAAAATACTGTTGGTCTGAAAAAAATTGCATTAAATGTGTAGATTGCTCTGAGTAGTATAGACATTTCAGCAATATTTGTTTTTCTAATCCATGAAGATGTAATTTCTTTCAATTTCTTTGTGTCATCTTCAATTTCCTTCATAAGTGTTTTATAGTTTTCTGAGTTTGGGTCTTTCAACTCTTTGGTTAGGTTTCTTCCTAGGTATCTTATTGTTTTTGGTGCAATTGTAAATGGGATTGTTTTCCTAATTTATCTTTCTGCTGCTTCATTATTGGTGTATAGAAATGCAACTGATTTCTGTATGTTGATTTTGTATCCTGTGACTTTACTAAATTTATTTATCAGTTCTAGCAGTTTTTTGGCAGAGTCTTTTGTGTTTTCTATATATAGGTATAATGTCATCTGCAAATATCGAAAATTTTACTTCTTCTTTGCCAATTTGGATGTCTTTTATTTATTTTTGTTGTCTGATCACTGTGGCTTGGACTTCCAGTACGATGTTGAATTAAAAATGATGAGAGTGGATATTCCTATCTTGTTCCTGACCATGGAGGAAAAGCTCTCAGTGTTTCCCCATTTAGGTTGAGGTTAGCTCTGGATTTTTCATAAATGGCCTTTATTAGGTTGAGGTGTTTCACTCTAACTCTACTTCCTTGAGAGATTTTATCATAAATGGTTGTACTTTGTCAAATGCTATTCTGCATCTATTGAAATGATCATGTGGTCCTTATTTCTTTTATTAATGTGATGCATCACACTGATTGACTTGCAAATATTGAACTGCTCTTGCAATCCAGGAATAAATCCCACTTGATCATACTGAATGATTTTTTAATGTATTTTTGGATTCAGTTTGTTAGTATTTTGTTGAGGATATCTGTATCTATGCTCATCAGAGTTATTGACCTGTAGTTCTCTTTTTTTGTGGTGTTTTTATCTGGTTTTGGTATTATGGTAATGCTGGCCTCCTAGATTAAATTTGGAAGTTTTCCTTCAATTTCTTTCTTTTTGGGGGGAGGGGGATACAATTTGAGAAGAATAGTTGTTAACTCTTCTTTAATAGTTTGGTAGAATTCACCTGTGAAGCCATATGGCCCTGGGCTTTTATTGCTTGGGATTTTTTTGATTACTGATTTAATTTCTTTGCAGGTTGTTGGTCTGTTCAAGTTTTTTATTTCTTCCTATTTCAGTTTTGGTAATTTATATATTTCTAGGGATTTATCCATTTCTTCTAAGTTGTCCAGATGGTGTCATATAGTTTTTCATAATATTCTCTTATAACTGTTTGTATTTCTGTGGTGTAGGTTCTTATTTCCCCATCCCACATTTGTAATTTTTGGGGTCCTATCACTTTTCTTTTTGATAAGCTTGGGTAGAAGATTATCAATTTTATTATTTTTTTTTAAAGAAGGAGCTCCTTGGTTCATTGATCTGTTCTATTTTTTTGTGTGTTTTGGGTTTTTTTGTTTGTTTGTTTTAGTTTTTATATTTATTTCTCCTCTAATCTTTATTATTTCCTTTCTTCTGCTGTCTTTAGGCCTCATTTGCTTTCTTTTTCTAGTTTTTTTAGGTGTAAGGTTATGCTGTTTATTTTAAATTTTTAATACTTCTTTTTAAAAATATATATATCTTTTATGTATTTGAGAGAGAGAGCAGGGAAAGGGGCAGAAGGAGAAGGAGAGGGAAAGGGAGAAAATCTCAAGCAGACTCTGGTGAGGAGCATGATGCAGGGCTCGATCTCACAACACTGAGATGATGACCTGAGCTGAAATCAAGAGTGGAACACTTAATTGACTAAGCCACCCTGGTGCCCCAGATTGTTCTTGCTTCCTGAGGTAGGCCTGTATTGCTATATACTTCCCTCTTTGGACCATTTTTGGTGCATCCCAAAGATTTTGGACCATTCTGTTTTCATTTTCATTTGTTTCCATGAAATTTTTTATT
The DNA here is from genome assembly GCF_011800145.1 of Mirounga leonina. Lineage (NCBI taxonomy): Eukaryota > Metazoa > Chordata > Mammalia > Carnivora > Phocidae > Mirounga > Mirounga leonina. Next base: position 8,874,024 of record NW_023270513.1, on the reverse strand, counting down.
TCTTCTTTTATTTTCTAGTTTACCCATTCATTGTTTAGTAGCATGTTATTTGAGTTCCATGTATTTGTGGTCTTTCCAGATTTTTTCTTGTCAACTTCTACTTTCATAGCATTGTGGTCAGAAAAGGTGCATGTTATGACTTCAATTTTCTTGTATTGGTTGAGGCTTGCTTTGTGGCCTAATGTGTGATCTTTTCTAGAGAATGTTCCATGTGGACTTGAAAACTTGAAATGAATGTGTATTTTTCTATTTTAGGATGAAATATTCTGACTATATCTGTTAAGTCCATCTGTTCCAGTGTGTCATTCAAAGCTTTTTTTTCCTGGTTGATTTTCTGTTTAGATGATCTGTCCATTTATGTGAATGGGTGTTAAAGCCCCTACTATTATTGTATTATTATCCATTAGTTCATTTAGGTTTGTTATTGTTTTATATATTTGGGTTCTCCCATGTTGGGTGCATAAATATTTATAATTGTTATATCTTCTTGTTGGATTGTCCCCTTTATTATTATATAGTGCCCTTATTTATCACTTGTTAGTCTTTGTTTTAAATCTTATTTCCCCAATATAAGTATTTCTACTCTGGCTTTCTTTCTTCATCCATTTACATGAAAAATATCTCACTAAAATGAGTCTATTGTAGGTAACGTATAGATGGGTCTTGTTCTTTTTATCCATTTTGACACCCTATGTGTGTCTTGACTGGAGATTTTTGTCCATTTTTACATTCAAAGTAATTATTGATAGATATGTATTTATTGTTATTTTATTACTCATTTTGTGGTTATTTCTGGAGATTTTCTCTGATCTTGTCTTTCTTCTGTGTTTTGTTGATTTTTTTTATTGACATACTTGCATTTCTTTTTTTTTATTCTTTTCAAGTTTATTAGCAGTTTTTGATATATGGTTACCATTAGGGTTGTATATAACCTCTTCTGCATATAGCAGTCTATACTATGTTGATGGTTGTTTCATTTTGAACCCATTCTTTTCTCCTCTTCTCCCCACATTTTAGCTATATGTTATTATATTTTATATCTGTTTTGTGTTTGTGTGTGAGTTCCTTAACTGACTTTTTACAGAAATATTCATTTTTACTGATTTTGTGTTTCCTGTCTTTATACTGTAAATTTTGGTCTCTCCACTTAAGGATTCCCCTCTAATATTTCTTGCAGGGCTGAGTTAGTGATCATGAACTCCTTTGGTGTTTGTTTGCCTGGGAAATTCTTTATCTCTCCTTGTATTCTGAATGAGGGTCTTGCTGGATGGTGTATCTGTAGCTACAGTTTTCTCCCATTCAGCACTTTGAATATATCATGCCACTCCTTTCTGTCTTGCCAAGTTTCTATTGAAAAATATCCTGCCAGCTTTATGTTTTCTCTTGTAAATTAAGGATATCTTTTGTTTTCTTGCTATTAAGATTTTTTTTCTTTATCAGTGTAGGTTGAAAATTTAATTACAATATGTCTTGGTGTGGGCCTGCTTTTGTTGATTTTGTTGGGAGTTCTCTGTGCCTTCTGGATCTAGATGCCTGTTTCCCACCCCAAATTAAGGATGTTTTCAGCTATTATTTCTTCAAATGAAATTCCTGGTCCCTTTTCTCTATCTTCTTCTGGGTCCCCTATAATATGAATATTAGTACACTTGATAGAGTCACTGAGTCCTAGGTGTTCTCATGTTGCATAACTCTTCTGTTTCTTTTGTTCAGTTTCATTGCTTTCCATTACTTTTCTCCTAGGTCATTAATTCATTCCTCTGCTTCTCCAAGCCTACTGTTCATTGTATCAAGCTTGTTTTATTTACTGCATTCTTCATCATCTCTGATTGATTCTTTTTTAACTCTTTTATCTCTGTGGTAAGGGTCTTACTGATGTCTTCCATTCTTTTCTCAAGTCCAGTGAGTATCCTATGACCATTGCTTTAAATTCTCTATCAGGCATGTTTCTTATATCTGTTTTGCTTAGATCTCTGGCTCTGATATTATCTTGTTCTTTCATTTGGGTAAATTCCTCTGTCTTCTCATTTTGTCTGTCTCTGCTTACTTCTTTGTGTTAGAAAAGCCAGTTATGTCTCCTGCTTCTCAATATAATGGCCTGATGAAGAAGAGGTCATGTAGTGTCCAGGGCTTGGCACTTCAGGGAATGTCTCCAGAATGTGTGTTGCATAACCTCTGCTGTTGCATTCTTGCTTCTCTGTCCTTCAGACCAATTATCTGCAGAGGTTTTCCTTTCCTGCTGTGGGCTTTGTTTGGTCCTTGACCTGAATGTGGCGAGTTTTAACTAGGTTTGCCTTGGTCTGTCTGTTTGTGAAATGAGACCTGACACCACCTCCACCAGAACTGAGGCCCTAAAAACTCTCTGGTAGGGAGACATTGTGTGGACAGGGGTTTGTGCTGATATTCTGGGAAGGGTCCTCCACAGTGGGATTGAGGTAAGTGTGATTGAGAAAGGTAGTCCACTGGAACACAGGGGTATGGGGCTTAGTGTAAACAAATTAGGCAGTCAGTGTGCCACTGTGATGCTACCCAGAGATGACTCTGTGTTTATGCTGAGTGGCAGGGGAGGGAAATGTTGCCAGTCAGATCCTTTATTCTTGGAGCAGTCTTCCACAAATGCTGCCTCTCAGGGGCATGATCTGAGAAGATCAAATAATCTCCCTACTGTGTGCCCAAGATGCTCTTCAGATCACTTTTTCTATGCTGTATTCCCCATGTTGTTTGCCTGTCTTCTTTTCAAGAACAGCACAGTGCCCTCTAGGCTCTATCTCAGCCAAGCCAACTGACCTTTAAAATTCCAGGCCTAAAGCCCTGCTGATTGCAAGAACTCATGAAATTTAGCCCCTCTTGTTTTCTAAGCCAATGGTTATGGGGAAACTTTCTCCTTGTGCATTCCCCTGTGTGCTCCTCTCTCTTTCCCTTCCCCAGGACCACGGCTTCCTCCCCTCCCTAGTAGCCAGTGTCCTTTTCTCCCCTAAACCAGTTCTCTGCACTTCCTACCTTCTTTGATGTGGCCTCTTTTCTCCCTTATTTGTGGAGTTTTTTCTGTCAGTCTTCAGGTCAATTTATGGGGTCTTTAAGATGATTTGATAGTTATCTAGTTGTATTCATGGGACTAGGTGAGCCTAGGGTCCTCCTACTCCACCACCATCTTCCTGTCTTCTATTTTGTATGTTTTGAGGAAACTCCATACTGTTTTTCTCAGTGATTGCATCAGTTTCCTTTCCAACCAACTGTGCACGAGGATTCCTTTTACCCCACATTCTTGCCAATGATTGTTTCTTGTGTTTTTGATTTTAGCCATTCCAACAGGTGTGAGGTGATATTCCATGGTTTTCATTTGCACTCCCCTGATGATTAGAGATGTTGAGCATTTTTTCATGTGTCTATTGGCCATCTGTATATCTTCTTTGGAGAAAGTTTTTGCTTGTATATAAATCTATGCTCTAATGTTGGGTGCTTAATTATTTACAATTTTTAGATCTTGTTGGTGTGTTGACCACTCTATTACTATATAATGACCTACTTTGTCTCTCTCTCTTTTTTTAAATTTATTATGTTATGTTAGTCACCATACAATACATCATTAGTTTTTGATGTGGTGATCCACGATTCATTGTTTTCTTATAACACCCAGTGCTCCATGCAGTACATGTCCTCCCTAATACCCATCCTGGGCTAACCCATCCCCCCACCCTCCTCCCCTCTAAAACCCTCAGATTGTTTCTCAGAGTCCATAGTCTTTCATGGTTCATCTTTCCCTCCGATTTCCTCCCCTTCATTTTTCCCTTCCTTCTCCTAATGTGCTCCATGCTATTCCTGATGTTCTACAAATAAGTGAAATCATATGATAATTGACTTTCTCGGCTTGACTTATTTCACTTAGCATAGTCTCCTCCAGTTCCATCCATGTTCATGTATGTTAAAGTTTATTTTGCCTGATATAAGTATGGCTATTCACATTTTTTGCCCAAAATGTCTTGTTTCCATTTTTTCACTCTCTGTTTATGTGTGCCTCTAATGCTAAAGCAAGTCTCTTTTAGGCAGCATATTGTTTGATCTTGTTTTTATTTTGTTTTTATCCATTCAGCCATTCTATGTCTTAGAATTGGAGAATTAATCTATGTTTAAAGTCATTACTGATAGTAAAGACTTACTATTGCCATTTTGTTATTTTTCTGGGTGTTTTATAGAATTTTTTTTCCTTGCTTCTTATTCTGCTCTGTGTGTGTGTTCATGTCTTTTGGGTTCAATATACTTTGACTTATTTATTGTGTTCTTTTGTGTAACTTTTGTAGGATTTTCCCTTGTGGTTACCATGAAGCTTATATAAAATATCTTAAACTTGTAATACCTTATTTTAAACTGACAACATCTTAAATTCAACAGAATTTGTAAATTTTATACCTTTACTTCTCTTCCTCCTCACATTTTAAGTTATTGCTGTTATAATTTACAAGTTTTTTTATATTGTGTAATGAATAACATATTGCTGTAATTATGGTTATTTTTATTATATTTGTTTTATTTTTTAACTTTTACACTGGGTTGTAAGTAAATTATGCACCACTCTTAACCATAATGCATAATCTAATTGGGACTATATATTCACTATTACCAGTGAGATTTACACTGATGTTTTATATTTTTAAAATGTTAATTAGTGTTTTTTTACTTGACTCAAAATACTATATCATTTTTTGTAGAACAGATCTGGTGGTAATGAACATCCTCAGTTTTTGCTTGTTAGGGAAAGTCTTTTTCCTTTTTTTTCTTTCTTATTTGGTCTATCTTTATTATGAATTTGATCTGTCAGCATTTAAAAATTATATGAATATACGTTGTTGAATAATTTCTAGCTGAATTTAAATTTCTTTGATAAGATTATGATTCCTGATAACTGATTTTTGTTAACTTTTGCATGATGTATCTTTTCCATTTCTTCTTTTCTCCAGTATTTCTTTTTTCCCCCATTTTTTTTACTCTTATGTTAATCCCCATACATTACATCATTAGTTTTAGATGTAGTGTTCCATGATTCATTGTTTGTGCATAACACCCAGTGCTCCATGCAGAATGTGCCCTCCTCAATACCCATCACCAGGCTAACCCATCCTCCCACCCCTCTCCCCTCTAGAACCCTCAGTTTGCCAGGCATGGAAATCTATTTTGACAATTATTTTCTTTCAATATTTTGAATATATCATACTATCCTCTACTGTTCTAAAATGTTTCCTCTATGAAATATGTTAATAATCTCATGGGGATCCCCTAGTATGTAACTTATCTCTTCTCTTTTTCTGCTTTTAAAATTATTTCTTTGTCTTTGACTTTGACAATATAATTATAATATGTCTAGGCATAGCCCTATTTCATTTCAACCAATTTGGTATCCTTGGGCTTCATGGATCTGAATGCCCATTTTTCCCCATGTTTGAGAATTTTTTAGACATTATTGCTTTAAATATACTTTCTTCCCTTTTCTCTTTCTCTTCTCTTTCTGAAATCCCCAAAATGTGCATATTATTTCTTTTCTTTGTGTTCCACAATTCCCCTAGGCTTTCTTTACTCCTTTTTTTTTTCCTTCTCCTGCTAGATGAATTTCAATTCCTATCCTTTCTTCTGCATGATCAAGTCTACTTTTGAAACTCCTGAATTCTTCAGTTCAGTTATATTTTTCAACTCTAGGATTTCTGTTGTTGTTGTTTTTTTTCTTTTTGATGGTGGCTATCTCCTTGTTGAACTTCTTGTTTAATTTATGCATTGTTTTACTAATTGCATTTAGTTGTATGTCTGCATTTTAACCTTTCTTAATGGGATTAATCTAAATTCTTTGACAGTTCACAGATCTCCATTTTTTTAGGGTCAGTTATTGGAGTTCTATTAGTGTCATTTGGTGGTGTCATTATTTACCTGATTTTTTTTATGATCCTTGATTACTTACCTTGATATCTGAGCATTTGAGTAATTGGCCCCTTTTCTACACTTTATATGTTTGCTTTGGCAGAGACAGTTCTTCACCAGTCAGTTCAGTAGAGTTTCTAAGTGTGACTACTGATAATGTCCTTGGGCAGATGAGGTCTACTATTATGGTCTATTTTGGGTTGAAGAAAGTGTTTGAGCTCTGAGAGTGAGGATCTGGGGTGTACCACTGGCTAAGAATGAATGGGTAGGGCTGCTGGCTTTGTTCCTTACCCAGGCGAGGTTATAGGGTAGGCTCCACAATTGTTTGCATTCTCTGTTAAGACTTATTGGATGGTAGGGACTGGGTACTATATTTAGTAGTAGGTGGGGCTATGAATTAGCTTACTTGCCCTGGCCAGGCAACAGCATGGGACCCAGAGCCTGTACAACTTGTCTGGGGATCTGAATCAGTCAGTGTGCACTTAATTTCCTAGTCAGAGAGGGGAAAGCACAGGCTGTGTTCTCAGTTTAAGTGCCATTGTATGCACAGCTTTTGAATGGGCTATGCAGTTTTCTGTATGCTCTGGTTATGTTCCCTGGTTGGACAGCTAGAGGTTTATTCAACAATGAACAGAGCTACAAATTAATTTCTTTGCCTGGGCATAGAAGGAAAAGCAGCTCTAAGCTTGTAAAGCTCTTTGTTGTCTTAAGTCAAGCTGACCCATAGCCTATGTTCCTTGATCAAAGAGGGCCACTGACTTTGCTCTGAAAACTATAAGCTTTTGGCTCATGTGGCACTGGGCTGCACAACTTCCAGGAGATGCACCAGCCCTTTTGGTCAGTTGGAGCTGAAAGACACTTTCCACAGTGGGTGGGACTATGTCACAGATTCCTTACCTGGGCAGGAGGGGGAGGTACTGAGAGCTATTCTCAGCCTTGACTATGAATTAATTTCCCTGCTTGTACATAGCACAAGAATGATCCACACCTAATACTGGCTTTGCTCTGGGAGTAACCAGTTCTGCCCTCCTGCCTCTCAGCTTGAGTGCTTCTGAGCTGCATTGCTTCCAGAAATTGTTGCCAGGTTTTCTTGGGGCTTAAAGACCATTCTACATGCAGATGGGGTTGTGATTGGTTCTTGCTTGGGCATAGGCAAACCAGGTTCTAAGGCCAGCAAAACTCCTCATTTGAGGATCCAAATCAGGCATAACCAAACCTTGCAAAGTTCCTTAGTCAGAGTGGGCCCCTGACTTGGCTCTGCAGATCAGGAAAGCTACTGGTTAGGATTACTTTTCGGGCACTTTGTATATGATCTTGGTCTGCTAAGATCCACGTATTGGTTGTTGCAAACCCCTCCCATCTTCTCCATCACAGTCAAATGCCCAGGGGTTGAGCCCTGCAGATTCTCCTGCAATCCTCATGGTGCAGAATCAGATTAGGGGCTCCCACAAAGCAGCCCACAATGCTGAAGCGGGGTTGGTTTTCCCCTAGGTTGTTTCCCATTGTAAAAGCCAGATACTCAGGGGAAACCTCTCAGTGTGGTATTCTGCTGGCCTGGGGAAGGGACAATGTGGTCAATGTGTAGCCATTTCTCTTACTCTTTTAATGTAGTCTGTCTTGGTCTCTGTGGTGCAGAAGAGTGCTTCAGTCTCACCCCAGTGATCTAAGATTCTCTCATTTTTCTTAAATAATTGTTAGTTGTTCTTCTTGTGAAGGGTCGTGAAATCAGAAACAAGTTATGTCACCATTTTGGTGACATTACTCCTACTATAAGTTTTTGCTTTGTGGTTACTATGATGATTTCATGTAACAACTTATGTTTATAATTGTCTATTTTAATTTGATAACAACTTAAGTTTGAATGCATTCTAAAGCTCAAAATTTTACTCTCCCCCCCCATGTTTTATGTTTTTGATGTCACATTTTACATCTTGTGTATTCCGTAACTAATCATTGCAGTTATAATTATTTGTACTACTTTTGTCTTTTAACCTTCATACTAGCTTTATAAGCAATTAATCCACTATATTTACCACATTTACATTTACCAGTGTGATTTATACTTTCATGTGTTTTCTTGTTACTGATTTGTGTCTCATCTCTTCAGCTTAAAGAAGTCCTTTTAATGTTTTTTGCAAGTCTGGTATAGTGGTGAAGAACTCCTTTAGCTTTTGCTTGTATGAATAACTATTTATCTCTCTTTAAATTCTGAATGATGACTTTCACAGATAGAGTATTCTTGGTTAGGATTTTTTTTTTCTTTCAGCCCTTTGAATATATCATGCCACACTTTCTGATCTGAAAAATGTCTGCTGAAACATCTGCCTATAGTTTTATCATTTTTTTGTATGTAACAATTTTTTCTTTTGCTGCTTTTAAGATTTTTTCCTTATCTTTAACTTTTGACATTTTATCAAGATAAAAAGCTTCTGCACAGCAAAGGAAACAGTCAACAAAACTAAGAGGCAACTCACAGAATGGGAGAAGATATGTGCAAATGACACTACAGATAAAGGGCTGATATCCAAGATATATAAAGAACTTCTCAAGCTCAACACCCAAAAAACAAATAATCAAATCAAAAAGTGGGCAGAAGATATGAAAAGACAGTTCTCTGAAGAAGACATACAAATGGCTAACAGACACATGAAAAAATGTTCATCATCATTAGCCATCAGGGAAATCCAAATCAAAACCACATTGAGATACCACCTCATGCCAGTTAGAGTGGCAAAAATGGACAGGGCAAGAAACAAAAAATGTTGGAGAGGTTGTGGAGAAAGGGGAACCCTCTTACACTGTTGGTGGGAATGCAATTGGGTACAGCCACTTTGGAAAACAGTGTGGAGGTTCCTCAAAAATTTAAAAATAGAGTTACCCTATGACCCAACAATTGCACTCTTGGGTATTTACCCCAAAGACACAGATGTAGTGAAAAGAAGGGCCATATGCACCCCAATGTTCATAGCAGCAATGTCCACAATAGCCAAACTGTGGAAAGAGCTGAGATGCCCTTCAACAGATGAATGGATAAAGAAGATGTGGTCCATATATACAATGGAATATGACTCAGCCATCAGAAAGGATGAATACCCAACTTTTACATCAACATGGATGGGACTGGAGGAGATTATGCTAAGTGAAATAAATCAAGCAGAGAAAGTCAATTATCATATGGTTTCACTTATTTGTGGAACATAAGGAATAGCATGGAGGACATTAGGAGAAGGAAGGGAAAAATGGGGAGGGGGCAATGGAGGGAAAGATGAACCATGAGAGACTATGGACTCTGAGAAACAAACAGGGTTTTAGAGGGGAGGCGAGAGGGTATTTAGCCCAGTGTTTAGCCCAGTGATGTGTATTAAGGAGGGCACGTACTGCATGGAGCACTGGGTGTTATACGAAAACAATGGATCATGGATCACCACATCAAAAACCAATGATGTATTGTATGGTGACTAACATAACATAATGAAATTTAAAAAAAAAGAAAGAATTTCTCAAACTCAACACCCAAAAAACAAATAATCAAGTCAAAAAATGGGCAGAAGACATGAACAGACATTTCTCCAAAGAAGACATACAAATGGCCAACAGACACATGAAAAAATGTTCATCATCATTAGCTATCAGGGAAATTCAAATCAAAGCCACATTGAGATACAACCTTACACCAGTTAGAATGGCAAAAATGGACAGGGCAAGAAACAACAAATGTTGGAGAGGTGGTGGGGAAAGGGGAACCCTCTTACACTGTTGGTGGGAATGCAAGCTAGTGCAGCCACTTTGGAAAACAGTGTGGAGGTTCCTCAAAAAGTTAAAAGTAGAGCTACCCAGGAATTGCACTCCTGGACATTTACCCCAAAGGTACAGATGTAGTGAAAAGAAGGGCCATATGCACCCCAATGTTCATAGCAGCAATGTCTGCAATAGCCAAACTGTGGAAAGAGCTGAGATGCCCTTCAACAGATGAATGGATAAAGAAGATGTGATCCATATATACAATGGAATATTACTCAGCCATCAGAAAGGATGAATACCCAACTTTTGCATCAACATGGATGGGACTGGAGGAGATTATGTTAAGTAAATAAATCAAGCAGAGAAAATCAATTATCATATGGTTCACTTATTTCTGGAACATAAGGAATAACATGGAGGACATTAGGAGAAGGAAGGGAAAGGGGGGAAATCAGAGGGGGAGATGAACCATGAGAGACTATGGACTCCAGGAAACAAACTGAGGGTGTTAGAGGGGAGGGGGGTGGGGGGATGGGTTAGCCTGGTGATGGGTATTAAGGAGGGCATGTATTGCACGGAGCACTGGGTGTTATACGAAAACAATGAATCATGGAACACATCAAAAACTAATGATGTACTGGGTGCCTGGGTGGCTCAGTTGCTTAAGCGACTGCCTTCGGCTCAGGTCATGATCCTGGAGTTCCGGGATCGAGTCCCGCATCGGGCTCCCTGCTCGGCAGGGAGTCTGCTTCTCCCTCTGCCCCTCCCCCCTCTCATGTGCTCTCTCTCATTCTCTCTCTCTGAAATAAATAAATAAAATCTTAAAAAAAAAAAAAACTAATGATGTACTGTATGGTGACTAACATAACATGATAAAAAAAAGAAACATCAAAAAAGAAAAAAAATTGACATTTTAAATTGTAATGTGTCTTGGTGTGGGTTCATGTTATTTGGAACTCTCTGGACATTCTGTATCTGTATGTTTCCTTCCTCAGGTTAAGGAAGTTTTCAGCCATTATTTCTTGAAATAAATTTTCTGTCTCTTTCTTTCTTCTTCTGGGACTCCTACAATGTGAATGTTAGTCTGTTTGAGGCTTTCCCATAAATTCCTTAAGCTATTCACATTTTTTTCTTTTTTGCTGCTCTGATTGGGTGAGCTTCTCTTCCTTGTCTTTGAGTTCACTGATCCTTTCTTGCTTCATCTAGTCTGCTGTTGATTCCCTCTAATGTATTTCTGAGTCCAATCAATATATTCTCTGTCCAATCAATATATTCTCTGTCCAATCAATATAAGCTCTGTGACTTCTGTTTGGCACTTTCTTATCTCCTTGTTGAAATTCTCACTTTATTTATTTTTCTCCTGAGTTCAGTCAACATCGTTTTATAAAAGATTTTATTCATTTATTTGAGAGAGACAGAGAGAGAGAGCAAGGGGAGGGACAGAGGGAGGGAGAGAGAGAATCTCAAGCAGACTTTGTGCTGAGCATAAAGCCCAATGCAGGGCTTGATCTCACAACTCTGAGATTGTGACCTGAGCTAAAATCAAAAGTTGGATGCTTAACCAACTGAGCCACCCAGGCACCCTAGTGAGCATCTTTACAAACATTACTTTGAACTCTTTATCAAGTAAATTACTTATCTCTGTTTCATTAAGTTTTTTTTTCCTGAGGTTTTATCTTTTTCTTTCATTTGGAACATGTTCCTCTCTTTTTTAATTTTCCTTTACACTCTGTTTTGGGCTATGCATTAGATGAAACAGCCACCTCTCCCTGTCATGAAGGGTTAGCCTCATATAGGAAATGAACCCTATTGTTCAACCCTGCCCTAGCTCTTGGTTGTGTCTCAAACCTTTGTGATTGTCCAGGCAGCCTATTTTATTTTTAATAGCTCCTAGTAGTTGAGGGTGTGCCAAGATGTCAGTGTCCCAAAGGGGAGGATCTCAATCACCATCTAGCTTCAGTCTGATTAGAAACCAGACCCTCAGACAACAGCTTTTAAAGAATGCAAATATATACAGTCCTGTAAGACTACAAGTGTGAGCCCCCACTGGACACTAGAGCCAAACTAGAGTTCTTCCCTGAGCAGCAGTCACAAAACTTGGGCCTCCACATAAGCATATGGGCTTTATTCTGGAAGACGCCAATGAGCTATAGTGAGGTAGAGGGACAGCACAATGGTAGTGTGCCCCAGGTTATGTTTTCTGAGAGCAACTTTATAGCTCCTAGATGTGTGCCAAATCTTAAACCTGCCCCTAAGACTGAAGTTCCAGGACAAGCAAGTAGGCCTCTTTAACAGAATAGCTGGGTGTGTATTTCAGTCTGCTGCTTGTGCAGTGCCTTGGGGGTAGTAGCCTTCCAAGAACTATTTTTCTGATTGTTACAGACCTGTGGGGCCCAGAAACATAAGATTCCCTGGCCACCAGAGCCAGGTATTCAAGGGTTATCTCCTGGGTGGCAGCTGCAAAAACCAGGGCACCATACATAAAAACTGGGGCACCAGATACTTATATACACTACCTCAGAGATGTTGGCACTCTGAAGCCTGGCAAAGGAAGAACATGAAAATAGTGCCACCCTCTAAGGTCTCAAGAAAGGTGTACACTCAGGCCTTAGATATATGCTTAATTAGAAACTTAATGTTCAGGCTGCAGCTATGATAATAAGCTAATTAAACCGCTTTCACAGAAAGAGTGAGGTCTTGGGTCTGTTGTCCCTTGCTGTGCCTTCAGAGTGGTAGCTGTTAAAGAATGCTTCCTCCATTGGATACAGTTCTTTCGGACTGGTGAGTGTAAGCCCTGCTAGCCACCAGAGCCAGGCAATGTAGAGGTGTCCTCTGGCAGCAGCCACAAAAATCATGGCACCAGAAATGGTATAAACTCCTTTATGTAAGATACCAATGAGCTGGAGCAAGGCAAGGGAGTATAAAGATCACACCCAAGTAGTTCTCTTTCTCAGAAAGACTAAGTGTGTATTTCAACCTGATAATCTGTGCAGTATCCTGGTAATGGTAATATACCACAAACTGTCTCTTCAATTATTACAATCCCATGGGACTTAAAATTGCAAGCCTGCTAGGTCTCCAGAGTCAGGTGATCAAGAGACATCCCTTAGGCAACAGCCACAAAAGTCAGGTCACCAAATGTAAAAATTTGGGCACCAGATATGTGTGGAAGCTTTCTTCCAGAAGATACTAGTGCTCTGGAATGTGACAGAGGGAGAGAGCAAAAATTGTTTCCACTGGCTGCAGTGAAGTAAAGAAGGAGTACAAAGGTAGAAACTGCTGTAAAAAGAAAAACAAAAATAAAGGAAAAAACAAAAACCTAAAAAGTAACAAGGGAAAGGAAAATAAGGAAAGTAAGAATAAAAAAATAAAAAAAAGATGGTGCCCGCTGACTTTAGTAGGCCTGAGGGAGAGCAGGAGGATATTGTCTTCTTGCCTCAGTCCCTAAAGAGTATTAAGAATATTTCAGCAGATACCTGACCCTCAGACCAATGTTCTAAAATTCGCAAATTAATCTGTTTCACATGAAGTCTAGACACTTTTCAAGGGGCTGCTTTGTACTGAGCCCTAAAATGGGTGACTGTGCAAAGGAGGCCTTTAAGAGCTGTTTCTCAGTTTGCCACAGCCCCAAGGGTCTCATGGGGTTGAGGCTTGTTGACCTTCAAAGCCAGATGTTTTTGAGGCTTGTCTCTCACATATCAGTCTTAAAAATTGGGGTCCCCAATATGGGGTATAAACACTTTGCTCCTCAAGTTGAAGCTCCAGATTTTTGAATCACTCCCCACCTCAATTGTGGATCACTGAGCCAGGGTAAGAGTTTATGGTGAGATTGCATCTCAGCTTTCCTTACCACTTTGATGTGGTTTCCCTACATTTTCAAATGTAAAGGGGTCACTCTGCCAGTGTTTAGTTTTTATTTTTGTTTTTGTTTTCCCCATAGAAAATTATTCTCTATATAGCTCTAGATTTGATATGTCCTTGGGAGGAGGTGAATTCAGGGTCTTTCAATGTTACCACTTTGAACTGGAACCAAATCTGTAAAATTTACCACCTCATTACTTCCTACTCCCCTGTATATTTCTAGCCAAACTATAGTATTCAGTATTAGTCACCTCCCAGCTTTATTTCCCTTTCTACCTTTGGCGCAAGAGGGTTTCCAATAAGAATGTTTACTCTTCCTCTTTGGCAACAACTTGAAAACATTGCCATCATGTAAGACCCAATTCAGATGGAAATTCTCAGGTCATGGAAATCTACCCCCAACTCCAAAAGATCAGGAAATCTGCTAGCCTATAATAACAGCTACTGCAATTTTGCTACTTCCTTTCCCCATAGTAGCCTTTTTGGAATTCAGCTTCTGTAAACCAGTTGTTCCCTTTCCACTTTATCAATTCCGTACATTGAAAATTCTCAAAATACCTTAATTATTCATGTGTGGTAAATTTTGAACCCTGGGAGATTAATTAACTCTTTCAGAGACTTAGAGGATAATAGCATACTTTTACTTGTAATTACATATTGAATTTGTAATGCACCTAAAGTCTTAGTATTTGGTCAGAGTTAATATGACACTTAAATACTTATTACTTAAAAGTGGAAAGCAGTTTTAAGTTTATATTCATAAGCACTAACTTTACTTTTATGTTGGATTATAGTCCTATAAAATGTGCAAAAGAATGTAAGGAAAAACGATTTACTTACAGTAGCAATTTTATTGTAGGGAAGTTAAATTTTCAAATAAGAGTATTATGCTTAATATTTTTATAGAAATGACCACATGCTACATAAGAATAATTTATTTAATCCATGATAAGTGTTATATCTGTACTCTGCTCATATTTAAAACTTTCTAAAAGTGAACAGCATAACCAATCATGCATAAACTGCATTTAAGGGGCGCCTGGGTGGCTCAGATGGTTAAGTGTCTGCCTTTGGCTCAGGTCATGATCTCAGGGTCCTGGGATCGAGTCCCACATCGGGCTTCCTGCTCCTTGGGAGCCTGCTTCTCCCTCTGCCTCTCTCTGTCTGTCTCTGTCTCTCATGAATAAATAAATAAAATCTTTAAAAAATAAATAAATAAACTGCATTTAAGGTCATATAGATTATTGTACAAAGTTATTTTATCTCTCAAAACTTCTTCCTTCTTTTTACTGAAACTATCAGGTTAAGGAGTCTTTTATCAGTATTATAAGATTCTGAATGGTATCTAAGTGAATTTTGACAAGCATCTTGCAGAGATATGGAGGCAAATATATAGATTTTTTTGGTGACTTTTTAGAAAAGCTGATTCAAAGGGATATATTTTCCTGTCTTATTTGTCTTGCATCATGTCTCTGTAATAAGCATACAGATAAATGTTAAAATTGTTCGTTGTAATAACTTAAAGCAATTTCACTGATTTACTGAGCTGTTATCTCATAAAATCAAACACTGTCATCTTTATGTCAGCATTGTATAAGGCATCCCAGCTTTTAAAATTCAAGAACCAGCCATTACTTGCTTTGATGTTATATTTTTCTCTCTTATTACAATAGGAATTCATATGTCAAAAAAGCCCAAAGATTCCACCTTAATGATGGCCAAATGAAAAGTACATATATTAATTAGCCCACTTATCTACAAATCCTGTGTTCAAAGCTCTATCTCTAAGCAGCAACTTCAAAGTAAGTGTGAGTATTTAGAATTGAAATACCTTTTCTCTGCAAACAGCAGGATGTGTACTTCCAAATAGTTTTCTTTCAAAATTATATTCTTAGAGTGGGGCCGTCTAGACAGTCATTCTGATAATGCTTCCATTAACTCCAAACATATCTGGAAATCTTCTTTAAGCAGTCTTTCAGAGGTAGGTTAATAAAGCACAAGAAAACCAGTTGCATTAATTTATAATTACAGAACTCTCTTCCTCCCTAGAAACCTTGTTCTTCTTTTAATTTCTCTGTTTTAGTTTTCCCTCCTTCCTTCACCTCAGCCAGTCTGTTCAAATGGATATACTGAAGACATCCACTTCCCTTCTTCTTCTGGCATGCAAAGTGCTTGTGCTATTTAAATTTCAGGCATAAGTGATGAAAGTGATGTATTGAGTTTCATAAATGCCAAACTGAGAAGCTGAGGATTGCTTATATTCAAATCCTCCATAATGGCTCTGAAATAATAGATATAACCACTAGAAAAATGAAGATAAAGAGATTGCCAGAAGGAGGACAAATGCTTTTCCTCCCATTCATTTATGATGTGATAATGTTTTTTGTTTCTAATGAATATCTGTGTGCTCTACTGACAGAACTTTCTTAATAAACACAAATTTATTCAATGATGTATAGTAATATTTTAAAAGAAAGAAGTTGGGCAAGCTCCAAAAAAAATCTAAATTTCACAAAATGTTCATCT
This sequence comes from Mirounga leonina, assembly GCF_011800145.1. Classification (NCBI taxonomy): domain Eukaryota; kingdom Metazoa; phylum Chordata; class Mammalia; order Carnivora; family Phocidae; genus Mirounga; species Mirounga leonina. The sequence continues at coordinate 8,857,995 of NW_023270513.1, read as the reverse complement.
CTCAGATTTTTTGCCGCCCCCCCCCAGCAACATTAAATATGTCAATTAAGTCAAGATAAACAAAAACAAAAATAGCCTCTTGGGACTATCAAAATAAAAAAGATTTTGCACAGTGAAGGAAACCATCAACAAAACAAAAAAGCAGCCTACTGAATGGGAGAAGATATTTGCAATGATATATCCAATAAGGGGTTAATATCCAAAATATATAAAGAACTTCTACATCTGTCAGTTTCTTTCTTTCTTTATTTCATCTATTTATGGGTTTTCTATGAACTACATTAAGCCTTAAAATATCTTTGGTAGGGAATAATGAACTATTTGGGTTTCCTATATCTCTAATCATTAAACTGTAGATTGGGACAGTATTAGTAAAAACTATCTATTTATCATTTGATGCTCTGTAGCTGGAAGACTGATCTGCCAATCCCATAACCCAGACTTTTCAGATAATCTCAAGCAAATTGTGTAGAAATGGTCTTGGTCTCATGCAGCTTAGCTTTGGTCTGTGTCTTCACTACTTAAGTCAAGTTTAATATTGACTTAGTAAAAGTAACAACACAAATAGAGGGAATAACTTAAGCATATGTGGTGTATACAGGACAAATTTTAGATTACCACTGTTTATCCTGAGGCAAGTTACTTCCCCTCTCTGAGGTTCTACTTATCATTTGTATTGGAAACTTCCACAAGTTTGTTAGAAGGGCCAGATGAGATGCTTGCTATATTGTGAAAGTACCCAAGAAACTGATAACCCAAAATACAATAGGCATTCAATACATTTTCGGTGAATGAACAAATTCCCATGCCCTTTATTCAGTAATAGGTTTGTGGCCCTGAAATTTATGCACACATTACTTCAATCGTCACTCCCCCTTGCCTGTGCATTTATCTCTTAGAAAGACTGAAGAATTTTATTCTCATTCACAAGTAAAAGTCTTCATATAAAAGAGATTTGCATTTAAAGTTTGGAAAAAGATTCATGTATTTATTGTATCATATTAACAATATATTTTCTAAAGAAATTTTTAAGATAAAATAATCCAATTTTCATTTGCTTGAAAACATCTGTCAAAACTTGAGCTAAGTTTCTTAAGAAAGTATCTTGAATTTCAAAGAGGAAACAGGCAAATTCTATCTTCCCTACCTCTCCCACATTTCTTATACACTGTCACCCCCATTACATCCCTGTGACCACAACTATCACACAAGATTTCCATTGTTCCAAAACTTCCATTAAACCAATTGTCTGGCTGGTCATTCTGGTCTTTGGGAAAAGCTAGGAAACATAGTTAAAGTCATAATTGAAGAGTTATTTTATTTTTAGCTAATCATTGATGAACCACTCTCCCTGCTCATAAGGCGGGAACGGGTCACAGAGCTTCCATGACGAGATAGTTGGTCACGAAACTCTGAGGCCATGAAATAATAGAGAATTGGATCCAAAAGACAGCAGAGACTTGCAAGGCATAGACAAAAAGGGTGGAAATACAGTGTGCTTTGGACAATGGGACAACTACTAATGATGGTTTCCTTCACCATAGTGTAAAAAATGAAGTTGATATGATAAGGAGTGAAGCAGATGAAAAAGACTGCAGCACACATAAAAACCATCCGCAGTGCTTTCTGCCGCTCACTGATTCCTTGGAAAGCCATTGGTGGCTGTCTCAAGGATATAGTAGTTTTCCAAGTACACCATGCGATGATTACTACTGGGACCACAAATCCTGCCAGCTCAGCAACTGTAATCATTCCAACCAAAGCCACTGCATTCATTTTCTTATAACCAAGATCAGCAAAACAGGACTCAGTGTTGTTGGCTAAGTAGGTGCTTCTCAGAAAGGGAAATGGCAAGCAGGCAGTTCCCACGATGATCCAGATGGCAGCACTGATGCCCACATCATACCTACGCTTCCAGTTTCTGGCCCTAAAGGGCTTGAGGAGAAAGAAACATCTCTGAAGGCTGATGCACGTCAGGAAATAAATGCTGGCATACATGTTGAGATACTTCAGGTAGAAGCACAGCAGGCAAAGGGCCTTCTGGAAAGGCCAGTGGTGGCTGATGTAATAGTAAATCCGGAGGGGTAATGACAGCACGTGAGCAAGGTCAGCCACAGAGAGGTTGATCATGAAAATGATGGCTTTATTTTTCTTGCTGATAAAGCGGCACAGAACCCACAAGGCTGCACTGTTGGCCAGAAGACCAGGGATGAATATGAGGATGTAGGTGGCTGCATAGAGGGAGTTCTGAAATGTCACATCAGTAGCATTGCAGTCAGTCTCAGCATTGCTGGTACCGTTGCTAACCATCTTGAATATTTCAGTATACTCATCAAGGTAAGCCGTGGAGTTATAATCCCTGCTTAATCAAAGAAAAAGAGTATAATGACTAACCAGTTCTATAGCCAACACACAGATTCCTTTTTATACTTAAAGAAACAGAGTATTAGAATTAGAAAAGACCTGTTTTCAGATGAAGAAGCAGATGCTCAAGGAATATATACTACTGATCCAAGGTCACCTAATGAATCAGGAAACCATGGAATTGTCTCCAAACTGCCCTCCCAAATTGTCTAAGTTGTATCTTGTAAGCAAGGATGTCCTGAAATATTTAGTTTATTGTTCTTACCACAACAAAAAGGGTATGGCATTTCAGTCTGTTCTTTTTGCATCCAAATTTTTCTTGCCCCAAGCCCTGCTCATTTACAATTGCAATGATAGAAATCCAGCCTTACCTTTTACATCCCCTTTCTTCTCCTTTGGGTTCTGACTTCCTACCTTCCTTCCTACAGCACTTGAAAAATGGTCTTGCATCTTTAGCCCACATTGCCAGTATACTGGCTGAGTTTCAGGACTTGGGAGCACTAACTTCTTATCATTCTATCACAATAGCATAAGTGGTTCTCATACACATTGTCTCTTTCTCTCTCTCTGGCTTAGGTCTTATTCCAATTTACATGAAAAACATCATTAATACATGAAATCAGAATCTGAACTAGGAATTCCCCTTCATGATCTGAAAGGGAAGAGACTAATTTTCTCCCTAAGAATTCTGTACTGGTGTGACATCATGGACATGGCAGATGATCCAACGGTCACAGTAAACATTGATTAGGGAACCAGTAAAATAGGCCAAAAAATCATTTTTTGGAAACAATTTAAAGCTTAATGCTTTTTTCATTAAAATAGTCATCATCATAAGAAAAAATATGAATGTCCTTAATTTTATTTTATGCTTTAGTGTGGTTTTTATTATGTAATATATATAGAACATGGGTAAAATAAAGTAATCTTTAGGGTTTCTCAAAGTCTGGTCATGGATTTACACAGGCTGCCTGCAAATAATAAGAGAGCAATGACTTCATTATTTTAGTTTAAAACTCTTGTAGAATTTTAGACTGAAAAATACCTTTAAGAAATCATTTAAGTCAACCTTCACATAATACATGTAGAAGTAAGACCAGAAGAGGTTTATTAAGGCCAAAAAGATACTAAACAGAAGATCTGGGACTTCAAATGGGATTATAAAGTGCCTAATCCTTATAAACACCCTTCTCTTCATTTGTTTTCCTCCCCCAAACAAATTTTACAAACATAGCTTCTGTTCATATTGCAAGAATGTTTACTGCATTTAGGGCTAGAAGTGGAATACAGTAGTGAGGTTGCTTCTTAGGTGAAATAACATTTTTGTTGTTTTAATTGTTTCTGTTTTGTTTTAAGTATGTTTACAAAACAAAGAAGTGGTTGCTTTTAGATTCTCCTCCTAAGTAGCAGAATGACTTCTTATAGCATTTTAAGTCCTATTCCAGGGAATAGAAATGTGAATTAAAAACAGAACCCCAAATGATTAAATCACATACAAAAAAGTCAACATTCTGAGCTACCATTATTCTAAAGAGTACTTTCACTTTCCCTCCCCTATTTCATCCTTGCTACTTGGCTTGTGACATGTTCTAAAAAGTCATGCAGTCATCTTGCTTATGTATGTATGACTTTGAACAGAAGGTGGAGTGTTGTTCACAGGTGGAAAGAGAAAATAATTATCATGGTGTGACTATCAAGAATGCACCCCAGAATCTGCAATGAAATTTTTCACATGCATTATCCAATTTCATTCTCATAGCTATCATCAGAGGTAGGTACTATTATTACTCTTGTAGTGCAGATAAAGTAACTGAGGTTCAGAGAGATACAGTAAATTTTCTGGGGTAACAAACCTAGAAAATAGTAAAAATGGGATATACTATTATGGCTTCTTTTCTCCAAAGCCTATGCAATTTCCACTACACCACTTTCTTCTCTCTGCTTAGGAGGGGCTACTTAATAGAATGGGGCTTACGACATCTGGAGGGCACATTATAGAAGAACCTTTCTAATCCCGTAGTGGGATCTTATAATCTTATAACACTAGGATTACTCTAGTTAGGCTATTATAATATAACTAAACACCTGTCCCCACACATGACACCCATCCTTCCTCAACACCCACTTTGAGTTCATTATTGGCAATGTTTCTACTATTATCTATTATCCATGCAAAAACTGTGAGAAACCAAGGGAAGATTCATCAAGTGCACTACAGTTCCAAGAACTGAGAACATCTCACACCCACCCAAATCACACTCCTACTTTTGTACTTTATAGACATGGGTATTTGTTCCTGCTTCACTGGTGTAGAAAGTTTCACTTACTAAAGGGGGATGTTCCATTCACAGCTCTGTGTTAAATAACAGAAACTTATTAAGCCAGAACAGCCAGCTAGAGATCAAGTTCACACCTTCTGTGTGTGTGTGTGTGTGTGTGTGTGGCGGGGGGGGGGGTTATGCCTCTGCAATTCACAGTTTATTGTGAGCTTAGAGATTTGCATGCTCTGCTTTCCAAAATCTCTTTTCCAGACTGAAGGGAAGATAGGAGGATTTTGCCCCAAATCTGGTGACAATTAAATGTAAAATTCCCATGGTAGGGTGAAGCTGGGGGAATTTGGTTTGGGTAGCACAGAAATATAAGCTCTCTCAGGAAATATTTAGCTTACTGTGGACAATCTGTGACATTTCTGAAATTTAATAAAAGAGAACAACCTAAGAAGCCACTAATAGAAAAATGCTGAATGGAAAGGCTAAGGTTGAAGTACATTCCTTCTGTCTCTGCTTCTGCCACTGTCTCTGTTTCTCTCTGCCTCTAGTTCTGTTGTTGACTATTTCTAGTTGGCTTGTGCTACCTATGTTGCCAATTTTTCTCCCCTTAAATCTAGATATATCTTTGGTTCCTGTCTCAGAAAAATGTGTAAGATTGGTGATTCATTCCTGAATCTGAGCCTCCCTTCTCAATAAGTATCATGACTTTCCTCCGACACTCAAGCTGGAAAGTAAGAATTTTGCTAACCATTATCACTACATTTCCCCCATATCCAATCAGAAACCAGGTGATTCTCCCTCCTGAATATCTCTCCAATCCATCTATACTTCCACTGTTGCCATCCTAATCTAGGCCACTGTCACCTTTCCTCTTGACTATTGAAAGAGATTGATTTACCATACTCCCTGCACTCCAGTCTTAACCCCTGCAATCCATTCCCCATACTGTATCTAACACTAACATTAATTTTCACTACCATTTATTGAGGGCTACCATTTATTTACAGGCAAAGCACTCTTCATATATTATCTCATTAATCCTCATAGCAGCCCTATGATTATTTCCATATCACTGATGAGGAAACTAAGACCAAAAGAGGTTAAATAAGTTGCAACAGTCACAAAACTTGCTTTGTGTAGAGATAGTATATTAGAATTGGAAACTACCCTTGTTTCCATACTCCCTTACCTTTGCTGTGGCACTTATTAACCCCTTCTAACACTTTCTATACTGTGGCCCAAATAATCTTTCTTTGAAATATGTCATTCTCTTCCCTAAAATCCTTTGCTGGCTTTCTATTGTATGAAGGCCAAACTTTTCACCATAGCTTAAAGGCTGTAGCTAATATGTCTCCTGTGCCCTTCAACATCACTTCATTCCATTCTCTTCCTCATTCTCTATGTTTCAACTACACTGAGATGTTTTCAGTTTCTAGAACAAGCCAAGTTTTTTCCTGATGAAGGCCTCTGCACATTTATTCTCTGTCTGGAATTACCTCCCTCCAGGGCTTCACATGTCTGGTTCCTTTTAATCTCAGTTTGCAGATCAGAGAGACCTTCACTGCCAATACTATGTAGGTAAACATGCACATCATTATATACTCTCAAACTTTCAGTTCCTTCCTTCATAGCATCAACATTTGTAATTTAAATGTTTACTTGTCTGTTGTCTTTTTCACCCATTGTGCCATTAGCTTCATTAGTACCATAACAAGATCTGTTATGTTAATCACCATATAGCCAGGACAGCCAGCTACTTAGGAAGCACTCACAGAAAAGTCGCATAATTGGATTGGACTGTAGACGGTAGTTTAAAGTCCCTGTTTGGAAGCATTAAGCAAAAATGCAAACTTGGATATGTTAACTAATACATTTCTGCTGCTTGCTATTTCCCTATGATGTTGTCTTCTGATTTGGGTTATTATCATCAGTGTTCCTTGCACCTACCCTTTTAACTCAGAAAATTCATACCTGTAGAAACTTGAGAGAAATGCAAAATAATTTAGAAAGCCCAAGTGGTCAGACATATTCTATGGGTAGAAACCAGCACCACCCAAGGTCTCAGAGTATCATTAAGACTATTATCTGGAACTCAGAAAGAAGCTAGTCCTTGTGGTCTACTTCTAAAAGTATCTCAATCTTTTATTTTTCTTGGCTGCCATTCTGCAAAGGGCAAAACTGTCTTATCTCATCAGCAAATAGCTTCTTACCCGCCTATGAATAGGAACTGAAAGGAGAGTGAGAAGGCTTCATCTGTAGTCACTAAAGCTCTCCAAACATTAAAAGTAAGCATAAAGGAAAAATAACTCTATTTAGTTTAGTTTTGTTTTGTTTTGTTTTTTTGCCATGGCTTTTTGAGGACTCTGGCTGCCTTAATCAGCATATATTTAATACACATAATCTTATAAACTCTGTGGTAGGTCCTGTGGAAAATACAGAACTATCTGCCATAATCTCTGTCCCTGAGAAGCTTCTGGTCTGGTGGGAGAAATATTTTTAAAATCTCCAACATCATAAACAGTGCATGACAAGAACTGTAGTAAGTGGTATAAGTGATAAGAAATCCTCATATTATCATAGCATCATCCCTGTAAGATAAGTGAGACAATACCAGTAATACCCCTACCATAGTGTTTAACTGACAAAGAGATTTATTCATGAACAATTAAATACCTTGTTCAAGGTCACCTAGTAAGAACATGATGGAACTGAGACCAGAAGTCAGACTTGTAGACCTCTTAATGCTCTTTTTACAATGTCAGGCAGCTTTTATTGAATTCTGAGAGACAGAGCATCTCAAGCCAGAAGAGATAGTACTTGTCCCAAGCCATCTGAATTTTCTTATTGGTCCCTGTAGGGACAGGGTTGGAAAGAAAAACAGAGATGGTGACTGAGGAAGAGATAAAATTAACTTACTTTTCCTGAAGTATACACTATTTAATTTAAATCCTAATAGCTCTCTAAAGTTTTGGTCAAGTTTCATCTATTCAAGAAAGCCTGCACTGAGTATTACCAATGCTATTCATCTGGGATTCAGTGGATTAGGATTTCATACAGCAAATTAAAATTCTGCTATGGGTGTATCCAGTATGTTGACTGCTAAGAATAGTAGAGCAAGGTGGGAAATTTCAGAGGAGAATAATGCATGACTGTTGTCCTCAAAATGTTTATAGTCATTTAAGAGAGATAGACATAAGAATAACTAACCATAATAGATTTTTGAAACTTGCCATGAAGAGATAATAGAGAAGTTTTTATGGGAGTAGAAATGAATCCTGCACAGAAGAGGAGGATTGGAAGTTCAACTTAAAGGTAAATCCATTTTCAACAAGCAGTTTGGGTGGGCAGGGTACTGGAGAAGAAAGGGTGGGAGAAGAATGACAGCAATGAATAGATAGCATTCAAACATCCTGAAGTTAATAAAGGACCTATAGATAGCAATAATAGGTGTTCTAGTCTAGCTGGAAAACAGAGTGAGATGGTGGGAAAGGTAGAATGAGAAGTAAGAATGGGAGAAGGTAGTAAAAGGAAAAATAAACTAAAAAGGTAGATGCAACCCAGTCATGGAAGGTTTTAGGAGGAGTCATAGAAGGATTCTGGGAGGATATGTCATATTACCATACTGATGGTTTAAAACAATCACTCTGGCAGAAGTGTAGAAGATGGATTGGAAAGATGGGACATGAAAGACAGGAAGTCCATATCAGCTGGGAGTTTGTAGAGTGACCATCAGTTTTGTTTGCTTAAGACTGAGGGTTTCCTGAAACAGGATTTTCAGGGCTAAAACTATGAAAGTCCAAGGGAAACTACAGTTGGTTACCCTACTGGTGCAACAGTTGAGGTAAAAACAACAACAGCAATGAATTTGGCATGGCAGGAATAATAACATTACAAGAAAAATCATGTATGGAATTAGCCAGTTTGAGATACCATTTGACTGAGGAGTCAAAGATACATTCAGTTATAAAATGTGTGAAAATTTATAAAAAGATATCACAGTTTTGCACTTTTCCAAAGCACTTTCGGATTATCCTTATTACAGGACTTTTGAAGTTTGTACTCTCTGCCAAGCATCATCAATTCTTGACTCTCTAACATTATATTTACTAAGTTTCACCATACTAGCCTGCATCATACATTCCCAGAGACTTCAAATATTTAAATCCCTCCAATTCTGATGGTCCAACCCAGCACCCACCCTTATCCTACTTCCTCCCTTATTCAGCCTACATTAAATGGTCAAACCAACTACTCTCACACAAGAAATCTCAACTTCCTTGTTCACCATTCTTCTGCTGTACCAGACTGGCAACGCCTTAATCCCAGATCAAGTCCACAATCCATTTTCTTTTTTACTATTCAAACTGCTGAATGATCCTATTAAGAATACTAGGGTTTATTTGGAATGCCAAAACTAGAAATTTATGATCTCCAGCCTAAGATTTTTTTGCTCCAGACTCTCCTTGCACATCCTTGATTAGTATGTTTTTCCATTTCCATGGTGGCCATTCAGCACCTTTACAACTTGACTAAAGCTTCTTTTCTCCTATTCTCCCATCCCTCACCTTTCTCAACAAAGAGTGTTTTTTAGGGGTTTTATTTAAATTCTAGTTAGTTAACATAAAATATAATATTAATTTCAGGTGTACAATATAGTGACTTAACACTTCCATACAACACCCAGTGCTCATCACACGAAGTGCACTCTTTAATCCCCATCATCTACTTTACCCATCTCCCCACCTACCTCCATTCTAGTAACCATCAGTTTGTTCTCTATAGTTAAGAGTCTGTTTCTTGATTTGTCTCTCTCTTGTTCCATTTGTTTTCTTTCTTAAATTCTACATATGAGTGAAATCATATTGTATTTGTCTTTATATGACTAACTTATTTTGCTTAGCATTATACTCTCTAGTTCCATCTACGTCATTGCAAATGGCAAGATTTCATTCTTTTTTATGGCTAAGTAATATTCCATTGTATATATACCTATATCACATCTTCTTTATCCATTCATGAGTCAATGGATGTTTGTGCTGTTTCCATAATTTGGCTATGATAGATAATGCTGCTATAAACATCTGGGTGCATGTATCACTTTGAATTGGTATTTTTGTATTCTTTGGGCAAATACATAGTAGTGCAATTGCTGGGTCATAGGGTAGTTCTATTTATAACTTTTTGAGAAACCTCCACACTATTTTCCAGAGTGGCTGCCCCAATTTGCATTCCCACCAACTATTCAGCAGAAAGTCTTAACTTCTCAAATCACAGAGAAAATTGAGGTTATTGGGTGAGAAGTAACTCAATTTCATCTACTGTCTCCCCCCAACTCATATAATCTTAAGTACAACTACATCTTTCTTTCTTTCCAACACAGCTGCCTTTCCTGTTGCTCAAGATGAATTCCCATGCTCTCAATTTACTTTATCTCTCTCAGGATCTTCTTTCATTAATTGTTCCCTTTTACTCTAGATCATCATGCTCTCCTCCATTCTCAGTTGGATCTTTTTCATCAAGTCTCACCAACCTCCAAAATAATTCTTTTGTGTATTCATCCTACTCTATCTCTTTGTTACTTTTTTCTCTTCTTAAATAAACTTCTCAAAATAATTGTTTACACTGATTGTTTCCTTTTCTTCACTCTCTTCTTTATGCACTTCAAGGTGGTGTATATACCCTCACAACCTCACTGAGACTGCTTAGCGAAGTGACAAGTGACCTTCATGTTGCTAAATCATGCAGGGCTTCTTTGTTGCCCCAGACACAATCTGCCCACTTCCATCTTTTTGCAAAGTTCTCTTCCTTTGGCTTTCAAACAAGAATTTCTTAATTCTACTCTTAACTATTTGTCCATTTATACTGAGTTTCTCTCATGGTTTCTTTTATTTTTTCACATCCATTAAATGTTTGTTTTCCCTAGTTCTGCATCTTCTTATTCATCATCTTCATGCTGAGTAACACCACCTACATTAATGGCTTCAGTTACCACCCATATCCTGATGACTTTCATTTCTCTATGTCCAGGCCTGGTCTCTCCTAAGATATTAAACCTATTTGTCCAGCATCCAGCTGAAATTTCACATATTAATATGTCTAGGCATCTCAAAATGAATATGTCCGATACAAAAGTCATCATATTCCCTGACCTTTTACTTACCCACCACTATCTATCAGACTTCTTAGAATAATCCTAGACTCCTTCTCTCTCAATCATGTTTTCTCTCCCTCCATCACTGTCACACTCTCTCTTCCCTTTCTGAATTATTGAAACACTCACTAACTGATCCATTTCCTTTGAGGATTGCCCTGTTAAAATCTATTAACTACTCTGCTATCAAAATGATGTATTAAAAATGCAAGCTGGGGCTACCATGTCACCATAGGAATTGCTTTAACAATACACTCACTGCATTATATCAAATGTTTCCATTTATGTCCATATTTCTAACTAAACTATGAGCACTTTGAAGGCAAAAACCACATCTCACTCTTTAAATCTCTAGAATCTAGCAGAATGACTGGCACATAGTCATTCAGTAGATATCTTTAACTGAAAAAAAAATACTCTGCTTTGTGACTCATAAACTCATATTGTTTAACTATTTATGGATCTTTCTACATTGGGTTGTGAAATCAGAGGTCATACTCTAAATTTCATTATCTATTTTTCTCTAACTCTAGAACAAAGCTAACCATACAGCACTATTAAAACAATTTTAATTGGCTCATGGAGAGATTAATTCCAAGGACCTAATCTCATTGTTGTTGTATAATCAACTCAGCTAACCAAAACCATACTGACAAAGTCCAGGCAAAATTATAACCTGTGAAAATGCCACATTCTCAGCATATACTTCAGCCCTTAGCTCTGTAGATGTGAACCACCTAGATAAAGATAAGAGCAGAATTTCCAGTGCCTCCAATATCACCCTTATCAAAATAAATGCCTCTTGGTCACTCCAGTGTGCAGTGCTCTGACCAGAATACATGCTTCTTACACCAAAGGCCAGGACCATGATGGGAGATGCCTCTTCTCTTCAAAGAGGGATCTGATGACAGGAGCCAATCCCTAAAGGGAAGTTTCTTCCTGGATCCTATCTCAGAGGCCAATATTTTACTTTTTCTCAGGGTTCTCTCTCAACTCTCATCTTTTCCTTGCACTGGAAAACTCTGTTATGACTGTCTCCTTCTTTGTACACATATGGTACTTTTATATGGACTTATAGCCTACACCATAACAATGTAGTCTCTCTGACAGAGGACTCTGTATCTTAGACTTTTATATTCTTCACTTTACTTAGCAGAGGGTTAGGCATGCCCTAAGTGCTCAGTTCATATACATTCATTTGCAAAGACAAGAATATATAGAATAAGCACATATAGGTAGAGCCTTAGCTTTACTTCTAATATCTATCTCATGAGCAACTCTCACCATCAATGGTCACAGTCTCCTCTGCTACTGAATATATGGTCAAAGCAAGGATAATAAGGTTGGAGTCTAATAAATCTGGACACCTAAGAATTCCAAAGCATGCCACCCCAGATTTTTATTTACAATCAAACAGGAACCCCAAAAGCTTAAGTAGGAATATGGTCATTAAACATTAACTTCACAGAAATAACTAAATTTTGTCTCAGAACATAAAGGTATGTCAGGTCTTTAAATATAACTCAGTGGAGCTGAGTCCAAAAACTTAGGAGGTACCAGTAAGATCTAACTGAAGGTAGTTTTGCTTCCCAACCAACTACCTAAATGCTAGATTTCACAAATGTGAAATTACATATGTCATCAGAATTTGTACCAGATTTCTAAGTTTCAGTGAAATGCTAAGTCCAAGAAGTTTCCACATGCATCCTGTCAGTCACTGTCCAAGTGTTATTCATATATTACGTTTAATCCTTGTAAGAGCTCTGAAGAAATTATTATTATACTCCTTTTACAGATCAGAAAATGGAGGCTCAGCAGGATTAACTTTCTCAAAGTCAGCTATTATGATTTCCATTGTAATTAAGCTGTTTATGAGCAGAGAAAGCTAAAACTTTTCTTACACAAACAATGTTTTCCACAAACAAAAATTTATTTTAAAGTGGCATTTCTAGGGATAAGACTGTTCATCAAAGATGAAGCTATTATTCTCCGTTCTAGTTCTAGCACTTTTATATCTATGCATATATGGCAAATGATTGCCTACCAGGTGTCCGGGTAAGATTGCATCAAAACCAAGGATCTTTAGGAAGTTTTGCAAGTGGCACAGTGAGGAGAGTGAAACCTAGGCTTCTGGTATCAAGGTGACTGCTCTTTTCCTATACAACTCTACAAATCTTCACTTTCTCAGTCCTTCCCCTCTTTTCACCCCTCATCATTAAGTCATTAATAACACTAAGTGAACATGTTTATCAAATTTGTGTCTCTTATTTTCTTTGATAATAGGGCCAGTATGTGGGGTTGTCATCTTTGAAGGGGAAGGGAAAATCAAATAGAGACAGGTTTCTGAGGGGGGCCCTCCCATTCCCTAAGGGACAACCTTTACAAGTCATTTGGGAACCTAACTTGATTTGCCTTACTTGACCTTTTTCTTCTTTAAACCATGAAAGTCTCACATGTATTACCTAAGCCAGTCTGACCAAGACCATAGTGCTCTTCATTCAATCACAATCACAGCCGAAAAAGAACAGCTGGAATTTGGAACTCTGTTATTTGCTGAATTGATTAGAATCAACTCTAAATCACTTGATATAAGAAACACTAAGATTTGGATATATTCTGTAAGTCTAGACAAGACATTTTTTCTATAAATTAGAGGAAGTAAAAATTTTTTCCTGAAAAATGAATTAAAGCAATTAGACTATTCATAAACAAAATCTTAAATGTTTGAATTTAACTTCCATGCATGCATCTTTATTAGATTTTTAATCATTTAGGAACGAGGCCTAATTAGATATCATTTTTGCAGTGGGGGAAGTATTTTGGAGGTGGAAAGAATCAGCTTCTTTGGGCAGAACTGGGGTTATATCTTAAGTTATCAGCTGACTAGCCTGAAGCAACTTCTTCATATCTTTGGGCTTCAGTTTCCTCATTTATAAAAGTAAGATCATAGTCCTTGCAACATAGATTGCTGTAAAGATTAAATGGAAAATGTACAAGAAATGACCTATTTTCATGTCTGGTACACAGTGACATTAAATAAATGTTAGTTCATTTCCCCTTTACTTGTACAGAAAGTAATCTCCACGGATTTTTTATTGGATCCTGTACTTTTCTGGGTTTAGAAAATCCCCAAAAATGTATGGTTATGGCTAACAGAACTAAAATAATAATTCTTAAAGTGGAAGGCTTGGAAGCGTGAGTCATCTGAAAAAAAGAATATTCCTTATTATAGTAAACATATTTGGGAATCAAAATCATTGTTCCTATAATACAAACTGTTGAAAGTACAGGTCTATAAAATCTTTGTAGCTGTTGAACACATAGTACTCAGAAAATGTCAATGTAATGGGTAGGTTTTTCTAGGAGTCTGGGGTCTGGTTCCTAGGGAAGCAAGTCCACGATAACCTTGTAGTGACATTTTTAGGTTTCTCAAAGGGAACTTTGGTTTTGAAAGATTGAGAAATAGTGATTAAGTGACAATGTCATTGTGGAAATCAGATTTCAGAGCTATTTCCCTTGTTTGTTGTTTGTATTTTTCATTAAAAAAAGGAAATTGCTTACAAAAAAAACTTGCCTGTGGTTTAAAAGTTGAATTCTCATGACAATATTATTCTGTAAGAAATATAATGGCCCTTGACAAAGTTTACTGGGTTCCATTTATGATCTAGGTTATATTTCCAGAAAGTCTTCTCTAGTTAGATTTTCATGCTATGGCCTTATTATTTACCACTTAATGATATACAACTCTTCTCAGGTACCTAGGAGCCTAGAGTCAAGTCATTGCGTTGTTACAAAGGAAAGTAAAGATCATCAATTCTAAGCTCTCCCACCTAATTACAGGTGAGAATATTGAGACCTACCAAAATAAAACTTGCCAAAGGCTACACAGTGAATCATTAGCAAAACTTGAACTAGGACCAAAACTTTTTGATTCTGTGTTTATTGATCCATCTACTTCATTACTCTGTCTGTGATACATGGAAACCAATACTAGATAAAAATTTCCTTGCAAAATATTCTGGCCTGGATGTAAGTAGACTTCTTGACCAAAAGTTTTACAATAAAGCACAGACTACCTACCGGTCATTGTCCTGACTATTGGAACTCTTAGAGTGGTTTCACAACAGACAGCTCTGTCCTCTTTGCTCAAGCTGTGGCTGAAGTGTAGAGACTGCCCTGCCTATTAAGATATCAGTTGACCTACCTCAAACACAACTGGCCATGAAAAGCCACCCCAAATCACCCAGAAGTATGCTCACTCATTTTTTAGTCTTATACTCTACCACTGCCAGGGTTTGAACAATCTATACAAAATGAACTCAATGACTTTCCCAGTTAAGTAAGCTTCATTAGGAACTGCTTTTAACAAAAAAGGACCTGTGTTCAACCTTTGTGTGCAAAGACAATTACCCTGAATGCATTACCTGATTCTTGTACAGTTCAGGCCATTTCCCACCTCAGTATACCAGCATACCACCTATTTTAGCAGTGAATAATTTTACTGTGTCACAATTACTAAGTGATAAACTCCTCAATTAATACAAATGACAGTGACATCCTGCATCCATTTAAGCAATCAAAATAAAAATTTCCCCACTGGCAGGATCTTTGGGACTGTGACTACTCTCCACCAAAATTACAACAAAGCTTATTATTTCACTAAGAATCATCTTGGTACCAAGAAGCATAGCACAGTCCACCTTTAAGGACTCCCCAACGGAAGTTTCCTTTTGACTCAGTCATCTTGGCTCAGAACCAGAGAGGTTACTAGCACTCAGAGTAATAAGAACAAAAATCACTTGAAAGATACGTGCCTCTTAAGTGCTCTGCTATCCAGTAGGGCTAAACTTGGGTCAACAAAGCAACTTATAAAAGATCAAGAAACACCTCTGAAAACACTCTTAAATCATTTGTCTTTACTTTTACATTTGTCTGAAATCAAGTGTCTTTGCTTCACTGGCTCTCAGTTTCCCCATCTGTATTGTGGTGGATTTGAATCTCTAAGAGCTCTTTCAACTCCAAAATCTATGATCTGATTCCTTCTATCCTCAAAGAACTTACTGTCTCTGTATATGTGGAAACTAAACTTACCAAAGCAAGAAGCTTATACACAAACTTTTCCTTCATTATGAAACTAGATAAATTATAGAGAGCAAAAATTCAAATACTCTTTTTCTGGCTGTATATGCCAACTTGTCCCAATGAGTCTCACAAACACAGTTTTCTTAACATTTTGTGCTCTCTTCCCTGGTGATGGAGAAACAAAGAGCCCTCATAAAAGAGTGAGCTGCGTCACATACTCCATGCACCTTGAGTAATGGTGGGGACTGATGGCATTAACTGACTTTGTTGTACTCTAGTTAGACTCAAGGGCAATCACCATTGATCCCGCTGTAAGAAGTCTGAAATGAGAAACCAGGGACCATTTTCAATTTGAACAATGGTCCCACATCTTCCTCTATCCTGGATCTTCATGCCCCCACCAATCTTCCCACATGGAACCACCAATTCCCAGATACTAGGCTGTAACTTACCCTGGAGCTTTGTCAGGATTAGCACTCTTGTTTCTTTGCAGGGAGCTGAGGGTGAAAAAGCCTAACTCTGGGTGGCACAGATCCTGCTGATAACTGAAAAATATGTTGTTGAAAGAGGAAGTTGAGTTCATTTGGTGTCTCACCACAGAAACCTTATTTGCACAAACCAAAGGTAAGTCCCTTGAGCAGATGACGGTACTCAAGTTTTATTTCATTTTTATTTCATTTGTACAGAGAAATTTGGACTTTGGAGACAAAGTCTGTGCAAAATCAAATGATAACTGCATACTAGCTTTCCTTTCTGTTCTTCACCCTATCTCCTTCCACCAAAACTCACATGTCTATCTGTCTCACTAGAATCTCCATGGCAAGATAGGATTTTGAGGCAAAATATGAAGAGAGTTTACTTTAGAACAAGAAAGTTGCAACTCCTTCAAGCCTGAGGTCATAGGGTGAAGAAACCTCAAAAATATGTCAGAACTAAGAGCAGTAGAACCATTTTTGCTACACTCTTCTTTCCATATGGCGTGCTCTTCCCTCAACCTCTCATCCCAAAGCTCATAATTTAATGTGTAGTTTAGTTATCTTTGTTGACAGTTTATCCTCTGTGTATACTGCAAACTGATTGAGGGCAAAAATCATGTTTGATTCATCTCTGTATTCCCAGTTAGTCTAGCACAAAGACTTTTTGTGTTTGTTAAATGAATAAGTGAGCTAATGAATGATAAAACTAAATGTTGAAATAATGCATGAATAAATAATTAAATAGTGTTGATTACAGAGTCTCTCTCCAGTGTACTAAGATTTTGATCTTCACGTATAATGTTTATGGGACCTTAAAGTGTGCAAATAAAGGAAAAAAATATACACCTGGGGATTATAGTGTTGGCCAAGTCTGAAAATAGTTATGAAACAAACAAAGCTTGCAAAGCATACAAACCTCTGTGGGCATGTAAGGGAACCACATTCAGAACCCAGGGCCAAGAGCTGCAAAGAGCCTTCCTGGTAATAACCATAGCAAAGGGAAAGCAAGAAAGTACAATGGGTTAGGTTGAACAGTAGCATTTTAATTTGTGGATTAAACTAATTAAAAAAGAAAGTGGATGACAACATTTTTGTAGGAGGGCAACCTAAATCTGCAACAAGCTCTCCTTATAAAACCAGAACCATTCAAAAACTATATGAAGCCATGCCTAACACTCAGAGATTTCTAATACAAATTTCAAGGTTACCAAGAGTTGGAAAAGACAAACTTTCAGCACTAGAAACTAAGAATTTGAACTGCTTTATGAAAAGACCATGACTTGTGAGGATTGGCAAAGGGAAAGGATACTCATCCTGGCTGAGGTATATCAAATGAAATACACTTGACCTTGCAATTCTCTTCTTAATTCTGACTTCATATATTTATCCAGCTTGAATCTGTTGTCAATTTAGTTTTCTGACTTGACCCCTTCCTAAAAGGAGAATACGCTGACAGTCCAACACACATTTCAGTCCACTTGGCAGTTCTGTTCCTTACTCTAAGTTATTAAATTCTCATAAAAATACATCCTTTGTGAGTTTGGGCCCACTGTGAGCCAGTTTTCTTAGGGTATGATTATTTTCTGGACAAAGAAATTTCCAGACTTGTTGAGCTTTAAAGCCAAACCCTGAGACAGAAGGAGAAAAAGATCCCTTTCCTGATAATTAGCTATTGTCACTACCTCCCACCTTCATTTCACAGAAAAACAAAACAAAAAAACCTTAACATTACTAAGAAAACCTGCCAGCTTACCTCATTTCTCTTTTGCATGCAAGTATCCTCTCTTTTCATTGGTCCTAAAAAGGGAAGTAAAAGTTGCTCAGAAGTCAGTGACCCAGTTTAGACAAAGACAATTTCAACTCAGATAAAGTTTTGAGTATTAATTAAAAGGAGTAAATCTGTGGACAAACCAAAAAAGCTGATAACTGAATTATCTCCAATTAACATTTTGAAGAGAGTTTTTGGTTATTGAATATGACTGACAGTGTAGGAATCAATATCAATTCAAAGTAATAAATATTCAGTCATAAGAGTCTAAAAAATAGTATATGTTTCCTATTTTGCCCATAGTTCTGAGCTCCTCTCTTCTCTGTATATATCCTCTCAATGTTTATTTTTAACTGATACATCATATCTTCCCTAGGCTGGGGTAAATTTATGAGTTGCTTTAAGTCTTTTGGGTATTCTTTAATAGTATGAGTAGATTAGGAGGGATAGCTATCGTTAAGGACATTATTCATTACAATATACTGTGTTTTTTTAGGAGGACACAAGACTACTACCTGATTTTAGTATTATGAATAACTAAATATTTCTTAAGTAATTGGTTTGATTTGATTTGATTCTTATAGATACTAATAATTGGGTCACATATGTCTTTTTTATATAGTCTGCTGAAAAACCTAGAAATAATTTACAGTCTACTGGTAGCAAGTTTGGAGATCTTTTTATGGTAATTTTTATTATCATCTTTCATGGATCTATTTTTATGCCCTTGCTCATTTCTCTTTATTATTTTACACATAACATTTATTTATATTATGTTGCTATAGTACGCAGCATTTTAAATGATTTTCAATCCTTCCTGGAAAAATAGTGGAACAAATAATTTTTTAAGAAGAATGAACTGTGATTTCAACTCATTTTGTGTTACAACTAGTGAATATTAATTGCTTTAGATAAGTTTCCAATATCTGGAGAGGAAATAATGGGGAAGATAGCAGAGTAGGTCATAAACTCACCTCATCCCATGGATATAACTAGATAACACTCGCATAAGTGTATATAACCCAGAAAATGATGCAAAGATTGGCAGAAAAAACTCCACAAAAAGTAGAGAAGAGGCTACCTCAAACAGGTAGGAAGGGTGAAGATGTGGTTTGGGAGTGAAATCAACCATGGCAGTCCATGCTCAGGAGAAAGCTGGTGGCACAGAGAAGGGTGAGAAACACACAATCACACTGGGGAGTGTGCATGAGGAAGACAAATCCACAAAATATTTAGCCTTGAAAACAAGAGGGTGAGAGGGGCCAAATTTCATGAATACAGAAGCAGGACTTAAAGCCTAGAACTTTAAAAGTCATCAGGGTTAGCTCTGGATGAGCCTGAAGGGCATCAGGAAGCTGAGTCCCAACTCTTAAAGAGAGAGCACAACAAACAGCCAGGGGGACTAGAGCCTGGAAAGAGAGTTTGAAAAATGTCAGAGGCAGACAGGAAGGATAGTTATTTACTCATCTAAGTGTGGTCCAAAAAGGCAGGGATCATGGGGACACCCTTCCAGGAACAAAGTAGCTGGCAAATGACATTTACATTCTCTGCACTTCAGCATAAACCCACAGACACCTGAGAGAACAAGCTCAATGCCAACAATCTCTACCTAATTTGCTTACAGCAGGCTCCATGTCCACATGTTTCAGCAGATCTGTCCTTCCCAGTCACTCTTGCCTCAGTCCCAGTGCTGCAGGTTCCTTTCCCCAGAAGACCTGTGTAAACCCCATCAACAACTTGTCTCCCAACCCATGAGCTTTGTGAAAACTCAGTCCTGGTGACAGTGGCAGCAGCAGGTCTCATTTTGCAAACAGACTGGTGCAAACCTTCTTAAAACGTGCTCCACCCGGATGGGGACAAAACACTGCCCACAACAGGCAAAGAAAGGCTCTGCAGACAACTGAACTGAAGGAAAAAGTGACCAGGATTTAACAGGAGGGCATATGCAACATACATAGGCGATACTCCCTGAAGCACCACATCCTGGGGAACAGGGGATACTGCACTGCAGGGAACTACAGGACCCCTTCTTCACAGAGCCATTATCTTCAAGAACAGATTTAGTTGACTTTCTTAACACACAGAAACAGACACAGAGGTTTAGACAAAATGAGGACAGAGGAATATCTCCCAAATGAAACAACAGGACAAAACCACAGCAAGAGACCTAAGTGAAACAGATATAAGTAATAAGTGTGATAGAAAATTTGAAGTAATGATCATAAACATACTTATTGGACTTGAGAAGAGTGGAGGACATCAGTGAGACCCTTAATAAAGAGATAAAGTGAATCAATCACAGATAAAGAACACAATAAATGAAATTAAAAATACACTTGATGGAATAAATAGCAGGCAAGATGAAGCAAAGGAATGAATTAATGACCTGGAAGACAAAGTAATGGAAAATAATCAAGCTGAAAAAAATGAGAGCAAAAAATTATGCAAAATGAAAGTAAGTAAGGGAACTCAGTGACTCCAACAAGCATAATAACATTCACATTATAGGCATACCAGAAGAAGAGTAGGAAGAGGGGGCAGAATATTAATTTGAAGAAATAATAGCTAAAGACTTCCCTAATCTGGGATATCCAGTAGGCATAGAGAGTTCCCCCAAAAAATCAAACAAAGGAGGCCCACACCAAGAGACATAGCAAAGAAAAAAATTAAAAGCAAGAGAGAAGAAGACAGTTACATATGTGGGGAACCTCATAAGGCTATGAACAGATTTTTCAGCAGAAACTTTGCAGCCCAGAAGAGAATGGCATGATATATTCAAAGTGCTGAAAGGGAAAAATCTGCAGGCAAGAATATTCTATCCAACAAGGCAATAATTTAGAATAGAAGGGATAAAGAGTTTCTCAAACAAAGAAACTAAAGGAGTTCATGACCACTAAACCAACCCTACAAGAAAAAATAAAGGGGAGTGCCTGGGTGGCTCAGTCGGTTGAGCATCTGACTCTTGATCTCAGCTCAGGTCTTGATCTCACATTGTGAGTTCAACCTCCAGATTGGGCCTCATGTTGGGCATGGAGCCTACTTAAAAAAAGAAATAATAAAAGAAACTCTTTGAGTGGAAAGGAAAGAAAATAAGTGAAACCATGTAAAAAATGTAAAAAAAAAAAACCACAAAAACAGTAAAAATAAATATTTCTGTAAAAATCAAGGTAAGAATAAAATAAAATTATATAAAATGTGACACCATATACCTAAAACATGGAGGAGAGTAGAGGAGTAAAGAATGGCTTCAAACTTAAGTGGCCATCAACTTCATATAGATTGCTATATGCAGAAAATGTTATCTACAAACCTAATGGTAACCATAAGTAAAAAATCAGTACTAGATATGCAAAGAATAAAGAGAAAGGAATCCAAGTATACCACTAAAGAAAGCCAAAAAAATGAAAGACCCAAGAGAAGAAAGGATCAGAGAAAAACTACAAAAACAACCACAAAACAAGTAACAAAATGGCAATAAATATGTATCCATCAATACTTATTTTGAATGTGGAGTAGGAGGATGGTGGTGGAATAGGAGGACCCTAGACTCACCTCATCTGACAAATACAACTATATAACTATCAAATCATCCTAAATACTCCAGAAATTGTTCTGAAGACTGGCAGAACAAACACCACAACTGAAGGTAGAGAATAAGCCACATCAAAGAAGGTAGGAACTATGGAGACACAGTTTCAGAGAGAAATAAATCCTGCAGGTCAGAGGGAGCACAGTCATGAAAAGGGGGGAGAGACAAACTAGCACACAGGGGACCACATGGGACAATCCCCACAGAAACTGGTTTGGATAGTGAGGGGGGGGTGAATTTCATGAATTCTGGCAACTAGCAGGGCTTTGACCCTGGATGTTTAAAGGTCAGCAGGCTTGACTGGGATAGAGCCCAGAGGGCATTGTGCTGATCTTGGTGAGAAGGCAGGCCAACAACCTGGGGACATACAGCATGGAATAAGGAATCTGAAGAGCACCTGGTGCACATGGTGGGGAAGTTATTTGTTCATGTTGGAGCACATCCCAGAGAAAGCATTCATGGACACACCCCTCTGGGAACAAAGGAACTGGCTGGTGCCATTTCCCTCATCCTATCATTTAACATAAACATGGGGCAACCTGCAAGAACCACCACAGTGCCAGCACTTGCCACTAACTTGCTTACACCAAGGCTCCCCCCACTCCAGCAGAACCGTCATTCCCAGTCACACTTGCCTCAGTCCCAGTACAGTGGGTCACTCCCCAAGAAGACCAACTCAAACCCCTGCAAACATTGTGTCTTCTGATGTAGATTTGTGGAGTCTTAGTTCTAGTGGCAGTGGGGACAGGTCTCATTTCACAGAGAAGAGCACACTTACTTAAAACATACCATATTCAGTCCATGGACAAAACACTGGCCAAAATAGGCAAAGATAGTCTCTACAGATGACTGGCATGAAAGATAAAGCAGCCAGGACAAAACAGCAGAGCACAAGCTGCACATATTGGAGACACTCCCAGAAATGCTAGGCCCTAGGGAACAGTAAACATTACATATCAGGGAACTACAGGACCTCTTCTTCATAAGACGATAACCCTCAAGAACAGAAAATGTAGCTGACTTTCCTAATACACAGAAACAGGCACAGAGACTTAAAGAAAATGAGAGTACAGAGAAATTTATCCCAAATGATGAACAGGACAAGTCAGAGATCTAAGTGAAACAGATATAAGTAACATGCCCAAAAGAGAATTTAAAGTAATGATCACAAGGATATTCACTGGACTTGAGAAAAGAGTGGAAGATATCAGTGAGACACTTAACACAGAGATAATGAATAACATAGCCGAGATAAAAGCCTTAACAAACAAAATGAGAAATACACTTGATGGAATGAATAACAGTCTGGAAGAAGCAGAGGAATTAATTAATGACCTAGAAGACAGTGTAATGGAAAGTAATCAAGCTGAACAAAAGAGAGAAAGAAGAATTATGCAACACAATAGACAGGGAACTCAGTGACTCCACTTATGTAATAACAATGTATTAAAGGGATCCCAGAAGGAGAGAAAAGGGGGTAGAAAATACATTTGAAGAAATAATAGCTGAAAACTTCCCTAATCTGGGGAAGGACACAAATATCCAGATCCAGGAGGCAGAGACTACCCCCATCAAAATCAACAAAACCACATAAATACCAAAACATATTGTACTTAAATTGGCAAAATACAGTGATAAAGAAAAAAAATTAAAAGCCACAAGACAAAAGACAGAACTCAGAAGGGAAAACACAAAAGACTTACAGGGGATTTTACAGAAGACATTTTCCAAGGCGGAAGAAAGTGGCATGATATATTCAAAGAGTTGAATGGGAAAAATCTGCAGGCAAACATACTCTATCCAGAAAGGCTATCGCTCAGAACAGAAGGAAAGATAAAGAGTTTCCCAGATAAACAAAAACTAAAGGAGTTTGTGACCCCAAACAAGCCCTGCAAGAAATATTAAGGGGGATTCTTTCAATGGAAAGACCAAAGGTAGTAATACAAAGGAAAGAAACATAGAAGGAGTAAAGAAGACTTTTCTGTAAAAAATCAGTCAAGAAACCCACAAAATAAAAGGATGTAAAATATGACAATATTTACCTAAAACGTGGGAAGGAGAGTAGTAAAGAATATGTTCAAACTTAAGTGACCATCAACTTCATATTGACTGCTATATGCAGCTAATGTTTTCTATAAAGCTAGTGGCAAACCATATATGGAAAACCACTAATAAATATGCAAAGAATAAAGGCAAAGAAATCCAAATATATCACTAAAGAAAATCAGCAAAGCATGAAAGAGAAAGACAAAAAAGGATTAGAGAAAATCATCAAAAACAACCACAAAACAAATAATAAAATGACAATATATACATATCTATCAATAGTTACCTTGAATGCAAATGGACGAAATGCTCCAATGAAAAGACATAGGATGTCAGAATAGATTAAGAAAAAATAAGACCCATTTGTATGCTGCCTATAAGAGGCATATTTTAGACCTAAAGACACCTGCAAATTGAATGTGAGGGAATAAAGATTCATCTATCATGCAAATCATTGCCAAAAGAAAGTCAGGGTAGAATTACCTACACAGAAAAAAATAGATGTTAAAAATAAAACAACAACTATAACAGGAGACAAAGAAGGACTCTATATAATAATAAAGGGGACAATCAAAAAAAAAAGATACAGAATTGTAAATATTTATGGAACCAACATAGGAACACCCAAATACATAAAACAGTTAATAAGAAACATAAAGGAACTAGTCAGTATTAATATAATAATAGTAGAGACTTGAATATCCCACTTACATTAATGGACATATCATCTAAACAGAAAATAAACAAGGAAACAATGGTTTTGAAAGACATTTTGGACCAGGTAGATTTAACATATATATTTAGAACATTCTATCTTAAAACAGCAGAATACACACTCTTTTCAAGAGCACATGGAACATTCTCCAGAATATATTACATTTAGCCCACAAAACAAGCCTCAACAAATTCAGAAAGATTGAAATCATACCATGCAACTTTACTGAAAACAACACTATGAAACTAGAAGTCAACCAAAAGAAAAAAATCTGAAAAGACCACAAATATTTGAAGGTTAAATAACATGCTACTAAACAATAAATGGGTCAACAAGGAAATAAAAGGAAAAATAAAAAAGTATATTGAAGCAAATGAAAATAAAAATACAATGGTCCAAAACTTCTAGGATGCAGTAAAAGTGGTTCTTTTTTTTTTTTAAGATTTTATTTATTTGAGAGAGAGAGTGAGAGAGAGCATGAGAGGAGAGAGAGTCAAAGGAGAAGCAGACTCTACGCTGAGCAGGGAGCCCAATGTGGGACTTGATCCTGGGACTCCGGGATCATGACCTGAGCCGAAGGCAGTCGCTTAACCAACTGAGCCACCCAGGCACCCAGTAAAAGTGGTTCTAAGAGGGAAGTTTATACCAATACAGGCCTACCTCCAAAAGAAAACAAATCGTAAATAAACAACCTAACCTTATACCTAAAGGAGCTAGAAAAAGAACAAACAAAACCGAGAACCAGCAGAAGAAAAGAAATAATAAAGGTTAAAGCAGAAATAAATGATAAAGAAACTAAAAAAAAAAAAATTGGATCAATGAAACCAGGAGCTGGTACTTTGAAAAACTAAATAAAATTTATAAAACTCTAGCCAGACTTATCAAGAAAAAAAGAGAAAAGACTAATAAATAAAATCACAAATAAGAGAAGTGAAATAGCAACTAACAGCACAGAAATACAAATATAAGACAAATATAAGACCATATTATGAAAAATTATATGCCAACAAATTGGACAATCCAGAATAAATGGATAAATTTCTAGAAACATATAGACTATCAAAACTGAAACAGGAAGGGGATGCCTGGGGGGCTCACTCAGTTAAGCATCTGCCTTTGGCTCAGGTCATGAACCCAGGATCCTGGGATCAAGTCCTGCATCAGGGTCCTTGATCAGTAGGGAGCATTCTTCTCCCTCTGCCTGCTGCTCCCCTTGCTTGTGCACTCTCTCTCTCTCTTTCTCTCTCTCTCTCTCTCTCTGACAGGTGAATAAATATATATTTTTTAATTTTAAAAAGTAGGTTTGGAAGGAACTTACTTCAACATATTAAAGCCCATCTATGAAGAAAACACAGATAACATCATCCTTAATGGGAAAAATTGAGAGATGTCCATGCTTATCACTTCTGTTCAACATAGTAGAGGACAGCCTAGCCACACCAATCAGACAACAAAAAGAAATGAAAATCAAGTCAATAAGAAAGAGGCAAAACTTTCACTCTTTGCACATGACATGATACTATATACAGAAAACCCAAAATACTTGACCAAAATACTGCTAGAACTGATAAACAAATTCAGTAAAGTTTCAGGATACAAAATTAATTCACAGAACTTAGTTGCATTTCTATACACCAATAATGAAGCAGCAGAAAGAGAAATTAAGAAAATAATCCCATTTACAATTGTAGCAAAGTAATAAAACAACTAGGAATAAACCTAACCAAAGAGGTGAAAGACCTATATTCTGGAAAATATAAAACACTGATGAAAGAAATTGAAGATGACACAATAAATGGAAAGAAATTCTATGGTCATGGATTGGAAGAACAAATATTGTTAAAATGTCTTTACTACCCACGAACCATGAGAGACAATGGACTCTGAAAAACAAACTGAGGGTTCTAGAGGGGAGGGGGGTGGGAGGATGGGTTAGCCTGGTGATGGGTATTGAGGAGGGCACGTTCTGCATGGAGCACTGGGTGTTATACACAAACAATGAATCATGGAACACTACATCTAAAACTAATGATGTAATGTATGGGGGTTAACATAACAATAAAAAATTTAAAAAAAAATAAAAAAGAAATGTCTTTACTACCCAAAGCAAACTATATATTTAAAGGAATCCTTATCAAAATACCAACAGCAGTTTTCATAGAATTAGAACAAACACTTCTAAAATTAGTACTGAACCACAAAAGACCCAGAATAGCCAGAGAAATCTTGAAGAAGAAGAAAAAAAAGCAATGCTGGAGGAATCACAATTCTGGACTTCAAGTTACATTACAAAGCTGTAGTAGTCAAAATAGTATGATGCTGGCATAGAAATAGACACATAGATAAATAGAACAGAACAGAGAATCAAGAACTAAACCCAAAATTGTATGGTCAATTAATCTTCCAAAAGGAGGAATCTTCCAAAATGGGAAAAAGACAGTCTCTTCAAAAAATTGTGTTGGGGAAAGTGGACAGCAACAAGCAAAAGAGTGAAGTGGGCCAATTTCCTACACTGTATACAAAAATAAATTCAAATGGAGAGACCTAAATGTGAGGTGGGAATCCATCAAAATTCTAGAGGAGAATCAGGCAGCAACCTCTTCAACTTTGGCCACAGCAACTCTTGCTAGACATGTCTTCAAAGACAAGGGAAACAAAAGCAAAATTGAACTATTGGGACTTCATCAAGATAAAAAGCTTTTGTACAGCAAACAAAATAGTCAACAAAACTAAAAGGCAACCTATGGAATGGGAGAAGATATTTGCAAATGACATACCAGATAAAGGGCTAGTATCCAAGATCTACAAAGGACTTATCAAACTCAACACCCAAAAAACAATCCAGTCAAGAAATGGACAGAAGACATGAACAGACATTTCTCCCAAGACATACAAATGGCCAAGAGACACATGAAAAAATGCTCCAAGTCACTTGGCATCACGCAAATACAAATCAAAACCACAATGAGATACCACCTTACACTAGTCAGAATGGTTAAAATTAACAAGACAGGAAACAACAAATGTTGGTGAGGATGTGGAGAAAGGGAAACCCTCTTACACTGTTGGTGGGAATGCAAGCTGGTACAGCCACTCTGGAAAACAGTATGGAGGTTCTTCAAGAAGTTAAAGATAGAGCTACTCTATGACCCAGTAATTGCACTACTAGGTATTTACCCCAAATATACAAATGTAGTGATCTGAAGGGGCACCTGCACCCCAATGTTTATAGCAGCAATGTCCACAATAGCCAAACTATGGAAAGAGTTCAGATGTCCATTGACAGGAATGTATAAAGAAGATGTGGTGTATATATATATATATATATATATATATATATATATAATGGGACATTACTCAGCCATCAGAGAGGATGAAATCTTACCATTTACATCAATGTGGATGGAACTGGGGGGTATTATGCTGAGTGAAATAAGTCAATCAGAGTAAGAGAATTATATGGTTTCACTCATATGTGGAGTTTAAGAAATAATGGAGAGGAACATAGGGGAAAGGAGGGAAAACTGAATGGGAAGAAATCAGAGAGGGAGACAAACCATGAGAGACCCTTAACTATAGGAAACAAACTGAGGATTGCTGGAGGGGAGGTGGAGGGGATGGGGTAACTGGGTGATGGTCATTAAGGAGGGCATGTGATGTAATGAGAACTGGGTGTTATAAGCAACTGATAAATTATTGAACTCTACATCTGAAACTAATGATATACTGTATGTTAGCTAACTGAGTTTAAATAAAAAATAATAAACCATCACCCCACCCTACAGCTCACCACACCTACAGCAACCCACAGTTTATTCACTCTAGTTAAGAGTCTCTTTTCTGGTTTTCTTCTCTGTTTTTCCCCCTATGTTCATGTTTTGTTTCTGAATTCCACATATGAGTGATATATATTTTTGTCTTTCTCTGGCTGACTGAATTCGCTTAACATAATGCTCTCTAGCTCCATGAAGTCACTGCAAATGGCAAGATTTTGTTCTTTTTATGGCAGAGTAATATTCCACTCTATATATGTACTACTTCTTTATCCATTCATCAGTCGATGGACATTTGGGATCTTTCTATAATTTGGCTATATTGATAATGCTGCTATAAACATCAGGGTGCACGTAACCCTTCAAATCAGCATTTTTGTATCCTTTGGGTAAATACCTAGTAGTGCAATTGCTGGATTGTAGGGTAGTTCTATTTTTAAATTTTTATGAAACCTCCATACTGTTTTCCAGAGTGTCTGAACCAGTTGGCATTCCCACCAACAGTGTAAGAGGGTTCCCTTTTCTCCCGCATCTTTGCCAACAACTGTTTTTTCCTGGGTTGTTAATTTTCACCATTCTTACAGGTGTGATGTGATATCTCACTGTAGTTTTGATTTGTATTTCCCTGAAGATTGCTGTTGAGCATCTTTTCATGTGTCTGTTAGCCATTAGGATGTCTTCTTTGGAAAAACGTATAGTCATGTCTTCTGCCCATTTCCTAAACAGATTATTTGCTTTTGGGTGTTGAGTTCTATCAGTTATTTATATATTTTGTATGCTAATATGTCAGATATGTTATTTGCAAGTTTCTTCTCCCATTCTGAAGGTTGCCTTTTAGTTTTGGTAATTGTTTCCTTATTTTGCAGAAGCTTTTTATCTTGATGAAACCCCAATAACTTATTTTCCTCATTGTTTCCCTTGCCTCAGGAGACATATCCAGTAAGAATCTGCAACAGTCGATGTCAGAGGTTACTGCCTGTGATTTTAATGGTTTCCTGTCTCATATTTAGGTCTTTCATCCATTTTGAATTTATTTTTGTGTATGGTGTAAGAAAGTGGTCCACTTTCATTCTTTTGCATGTTGCTGTCCACTTTTCACAAAACCATTTGTTGAAGAGACTGTCATTTTTCAATTGGATGTTCTTTCCTGCTTTGGTAAAGATCAATTGATCATATAGCTGTGGGTCCATCTATGGGTTATCTATTTTATTACACTGATCTATGTGTCTATTTTGTGCCAGTACCATACTGTCTTCTTGACTACAGTTTTGTAATATAACTTGAAGTCTGGAATTGTGATTCCTCCAACTCTGTGTTTCTTTTCCAAGATCGCTTTGGCTATTTGGGTTCTTTTGTGGTTCCATACAAATTTGAAGATTGTTCGTCCTAGCTCTGTGAAAAATGATGGTGGTATTTTGATAAGGATTGCATTAAATGTGTAGATTGCTTTGGGTAGTATAGACATTTTAACAATGTTTGTTCTTCCAATCCATGAACATGGCATGTTTTTCCATTTCTTTGTGTCATCTTCAATTTCTTTCATCAGTGATTTATAGTTTTTAAAATATAGGTCTTTTAATGCTTTGGTTAAGTTTATTACTAAATATCTTATGGTTTTTGGTGCAATTGTAAATGGGATTGATTCCTTGATTTCTCTTTCTACTGCTTCATTATTGGTGTATAGAAATGAGCAGATTTCTGTGTATTGATTTTGTATTCTATGACTTTACTGAATTCGTGTATCAGTTCTAGCAGTTTTTTGGTGGAGTCTTTTGGGTTTTCTTTCTTTCTTTCTAATTTATTTATTTATTTTTAAATTTATTTATTTATTTTTTATTATGTTCAGTTAGCCACCATAGAGTACATCATTAGTTTCTGATGTAGTGTTCAATGATTCATTAGTTGCTTATATAGGTTTTCTACATAGAGTATCATATCCTCTGCAAATAGTGAAAGTTTGACTTTTTCCTGTCTGATTTGGATGCTTTTTATTTCTTTTTGTTTTCTTATTGCTGAGGTTAGGACTTCCAGTAATATGTTAAACAACAGTGTTGAGAATGGACATCCCTGTCTCGTTCATGACCATAGAAGAGAAAGTCTCAGTTTTTCCGCATTGAGGATGATATTAGCTCTGGGATTTTTGTATATGGCCTTTATGATGCTGAAGTATGGTTCCTCTAAACCTACCATGTTCAGTTTTTATCATGAATGGATGTTGTAATCTGTCAAATGCTTTTTCTGCATCTCTTGAAAGGATCATATGGTTCTTATAATTTCTTTTATTAATGTGGTGTATCACACTGATTGATTTGTGAATATTGATACACCCTTGCAACCCAGGAATAAATTCCATTCAACTCTGAGGAATGATACTTTAATGTACTTTTGGATTCAACTTGTTAATATTTTGTTGAGAATCTTTGCATCTATGTTCATCAGGGATATCGACCTATACTTCTCTTTTTCTGTGGCATCATTTGGTTTTTAATTCAGAGTACTGCAGATCTCATAGGATGAGTTTGGAGGTTTTCTTACCACTTCTATTTTTGGGACTAGTTTGAGAAATACAGGTATTAACTCTTCTTTAAATGTTTGGTAGAATTCACCTGTGAAGCCATCTCTCCCTGGACTTTTGTTCGTTGGGAGATTTTTGATTACTGATTCAATTACTTTGCTGATTATCAGTCTGGTCAAGTTTTCTTTCTTTCTGTTTTAGTTTTGGTAGTTTTTATGTGTCTAGGAATTTATCCATTTATTCTGATTTGTGCAATTTGTTGGCATATAATTTTTCATAACATTCTCTTATAATTGTTTGTATTTCTGTGGTGTTGGTTGTGATCTCTCCTCTCTCATTCATGATTTTATTTATTTGGTTCCTTTCTTTTTTCTTTTTGATAAGTATGGCTAGATGTTTATCAATTTTATTAATCTTTCAAAGAACCAGCTCCTTGTTTCATTGATCTGTTCTACTGGTGTTTTCTTTCTTTCTATATCATTTATTTCTGCTCTAATCTTTAGTATTTCCCTTCTTTTGATAGCTTTAGGCTTCATTTGTTGTTCTTTTTCCAACTCCTTTAGGTGTAAAGTTAGGTTGCATATTTGAGATTTTTTTGGTTCTTGAGGCAGGCTTGTATTGCTATATACTTCCATTTTAGGAATACTTTTGCTGCATCCCAAAGTGTTGGACCATCGTGTTTTCATTTTCATTTATTTCCATGTAATTTTTTTTTAATTTTTAAATTTTTTTTTTTTTAAATTTCCATGTAAATTTTTTAACCTCCATGTATTTCTGGTGTTTCCAATTTTTTTCTTGTAGTTGAGTCTAAGTTTCTTAGCATTGTAGTCAGAAGGCATGCATGGTATGAGCACAAGATTTCTGTACTTTTCAGTCTTGATTTGTGACGTAGTATGTGATCTATATTGGAAAATGTCCCCTGTGCACTTGAAAAGAATGTGCATTCTGCTGCTTTAGGATGAAATGCTCTAAACATATCTGTTAAGTCCATCTGGTCCAGTGTGTCATTCAAAGCCATTGTGTCCTGGTTGATTTTCTGCTTAGAAGATCTGTCCATTGCTGTAGATGGGGTGTTAAAGTCCCCTACTATTATTGTATTATTATAAATGAGTTCCTTTATGTTTGTTATTATTTGTTTTATATATTTTGGTGCTCCCAAATTGGGGACATAAATATTTACAATTGTTAAATCTTCTTGTTGGATAGACCCCTTTATTATGAGGTGGTGCCCTTCTTCATGTCTTGATGAAGTCTTTGTTTTAAAATCTAGTTTGTCTGTTATAAGTATGGCTACTCTGGCTTTCTTCTGATATGTATTTGCATGGTAAATATTTCTCCATCCCTTCACTTTCAATCTGCAGGTGTCTTAATTCTAAAACGAGTCTCCTGTAGACAGCATATACATGGTTCTTGTTTTTTATCCATTCTGACACCCTATATCTTTTGACTGAAGTTCTTGGTCCATTTACATTCAGTGTAATTATTGACTGATATGTATTTACTGCCATTTTATTATTTCTTTTGTCATTGTTTCTGGAGATTTTCTCTGTTCCTTTCTAGTCTTTGTTGCTTTTGGTCTTTCTTTCCCACTTAAAGAATCCCCTTTAATATTTCATGTAGGGCTGGTTTAGTAGTCATTAACTGCTTTAGCTTTTGTTTTGCTGGGAATCTCTTTATCTCTCCTTCTCTTCTGAGTGATAGCCTTATCAGATAGAGTATTCATGGCTGTAGATTTTTCACATTCAGCACATTGAACATATCATGTCACTGTCTTCTGGCTTGCTAAATTTCTGTAGAGAGTTGTGCTGCTAACCTATTGGTCTTCCCTTCTAAGTTAGGGGCTTCTTTTGTCTTGGTGCTTTTAGAATGTTTTATCTCAATATTTTTCAAATGTAACTATAATACATTTTGGTGTTCACCTGCTTTTGTTGATTTTTATGGGAGTTCTCTGTGCCTTCTAGATTCGGGTGTCTGTTTCCTTCCCCAGATTAGGAAAGTTTTCAGGTATAATTTCCCCAAATAAACCTTCTGCCCTTATTTTCTCTCTCTTCTTTTCAGACTCATGTGATATAAATGCTATTACATTTGATGGAGTCACTGAGTTCCCTAAGTCTACTTTTATGACCCAAGATTTTCCTTTCCATTTTTTATTCAGCTTCATAATTTTCCATAATTCTATCTTCTATATCACTTATTCATTCCTCTGCTTCTTCCTTCCTTGTAGTCATTATATCCAATTGGTTTAGTTTCTCAGTTATTGTATTTTTCATTTCAGACTGATTGGTTTTTATGTCTTTTAACACTGTGGTAAGGGTCTTTCTGATGCCTTCTATGCTTTCTTCAAGCCCATCTACTATCATTATGAATGTTGCTTTAAATTCTGGATCAGGTGTGTTACTTATATCTGTTTTGATTAGATCCCTGGCTGTAACCTTTTCTTTTTCTTTCTTTTGGGATCAATTCCTCCATCTTGGCATTTTTTTCTAGGTCTCTGTGTCCTTCTCTGT
The DNA here is from genome assembly GCF_011800145.1 of Mirounga leonina. Classification (NCBI taxonomy): domain Eukaryota; kingdom Metazoa; phylum Chordata; class Mammalia; order Carnivora; family Phocidae; genus Mirounga; species Mirounga leonina. The sequence goes on along the minus strand of NW_023270513.1, from coordinate 8,824,739 downwards.
GTTAGTAAAGCCTGTTATGTTTCCTGCTCCTGAGAGCAAAGGCTTTATGAAGAAGAGGTCATATAATGTCAAAACGTGGGGCTTCAGGAAGTGTCTCTGGTGTGTGCTGCATGCACTCTGCTGCTGTTTTGGATGCTCTGTCCTTCAGGTCAGTCATCTATAGATTTTCTCCTTTCCTGCAATGGAGAGTGTTTTGACCTTGGGCAGAGTGTGGTGAGTTTTAACTAGGTGTGCTCTGGTCTGTTTGTTAAAAGGGACATGATGCTATTTCCACTAGAACTGAAGATTTGCAGAGCTCTATGGTCAGTAGACATGGTGTGTGCAGGAGTTTCTGCTGGTCTTCTGGGGGAGAGACCCACTGTGCTGTTCCTAAGGCATATTTGCCCTAGAAAAACAGTACCAGCAGAGCACAGGGAGGGGGAGGAGACAGGACATTGTATAAGCAGGTTAGGCAGCCAGTGTTGACCAAGTACTATTTACTGAAGTGGTTTATGCTGAGGAGTGAGGAAAGGAAATGGTGCCAGCCCTCTCCTTTGTCCCTGGAGAGGGATGTCTGTGTTTGCTGTTCTCAGGGAAGCACTTTCACAAAAGTGCATAATTTTCCCTTGTGTGTCACAGGTGTTTTTCAGATCAGTGTTTTCACACTTTTGGTCTCTGGGTCATTTGCCTTCCTGGAGCAGCACAGTGTACTTTGCTTTTTACCCTAGGCAGGCCTGTTGACTTTTAAAATTCCAAACTTCAGGGACCTGGTGTGTTCACCCTACACTGGTCCTTTGGGACAGGGTCTCACCACACTGGGACAGATGCAGGTTTGACCTAGGACAAATGTACCAGAACACATGGGCATGTGATTTGAAGCAAGCAGGCTAAACAGCCAGTGTCTTGGTTACCTGTCTTCAGCAGGTGTCTGCACATATGGTGGTAGCAGAGGAGGAAAATCGCACCCATCAGTTCTTTTGTCCCCAGAGTGGCAAAGCACTCTCACAGATGCACTCCAAATAGAGTGAATGGTGTCTCCCTGTGCCACTAGGCAATCTTCAGATCACATAGTCTGCCCCGGGGTTGTTTGCCTGATTCTACTCCAGGAATAAGGTAGTGTCCTCATGTTTCTATCCCAGCTAAACCCAGGGACCTCTGAAACCCCAGTCTTTGAGCCCCACTGGTTCCAAAAGCACATGAAATTCAGCCCCTCTCACTTTCCCAGCCAATGGCTTTGGACAATTGTTCTCCTGGTACATATCCTTGTGCATTCCACTCCTCACCTTTTTCTATGACCAGGGCTCCCTCCCTTCCACAGCACCTACAATCTGTTTCTCCCCCAAACCATGTCTCCACCTTCCTTGAAATAGTTTCATCTCTCCCTCTAGTTTTGCAGTTTGTTCTATCAGTCCTCAGGTTGATTTCTTGAGTATCCAGAATGATTTGATCATTATCTAGCTGTGTTCAATGGATGAGTCAAGCCTAGGGTCCTCCTACTATGCCACCATCTTAGCTCCCTGAAGAGTTTTAATTTTTGCATATTTTTCACTAAAACTTTTTTGAGCCATACACTGAAGTATCTTTCTTCAAATAGAAGAAATATTTTGTAGAAGAGTTAAGATGGTAGAAGATTATCAGGACCCTAAGATTGTCTCGTCCCTCAAACACAGCTAGATAGTTATAAAATCATTTGGAACAAGCAAGAAATAAACTGAAGTTTTGTGAGAACAAAAACTGCAAGTCTACAAGTAGAAAAGCAGCCACCTCTGGGAAGGTAGGAGGTATGGAGACTTGAATTGGGGAAGATTTAGCTATGGAAATGGTAGTGGGGAGGGAGCCTGCTTACAGAGGCTACCCTAAACTATTATAAACAGCAAAGAGTGCAAAATATGGACTTGTAAAAGTCTGCTACGGTGAGGGATGTGCCTAGATTCTAGGTCCTCAGGTAGCAAAGTGGGATGGAATCCTAGGTGTGACACCATGGTCTGAGGACCCCCTGGGTTGCAAGAAGAATGGGTAGCACCTAAGTGCTACACTGTTCCCAGGCACAGGAGGTCAGAAGCTGGATGAGAACAGCGAGTCCTAGTGCTGGCTTTCTGCTCTGTTTTGCCATAAACTGTGATCTACTGTACAGTTGTGTGACCACTTTCCTGAGATGGGCCCAGCAAATGGCAAAAGCTTGGCAAGACCATCCCCTGAAGGAACAGTGCAGGTCTGCTCCTCAGGGGTCCTTAAAATTTGGAATGTTAAAAGTCATTCATGTGCCTGAGGGGGGTGGTGGAAACTCGGTCACAAAGCAGGGTGAATGCAGAATTCTGACAGAAACCAGAAACACAAGAGTGATTGATTGCTTTTCTGGAAGAGCTCACGGAAGAGTGGGGGGCATGGACTTTCAGCTCTGGATCTAGCAAAAAAGGTGCTGCCATATTCATCCCACCCATCAGTGCTGAAAGCCTTCAAGGAGCAAGAAATTGCCACCTAGTGGGTGTCAGAGCTGCTTACACCAAGTCTCGACCACCTTTGACCTGGAGGGGCATTTCCTTTTTTTTTTTTTTTTAATTTTATTATGTTATGTTAGTCACCATACAATACATCATTAGTTTTTGATGTGGTGATCCACGACCCATTGTTTTCATATAACAACCAGTGCTCCATGCAGTACGTGCCCTCCTTAATACCCATCACTGGGCTAAACAATCCCCCCTGCCCCCTACCCTCTAAAACCCTGTTTGTCTCTCAGAGTCCATAGTTTCTCATGGTTCATCTCTCCCTCCAATCGCCCCCCCCACCTCATTTTTCCCTTCCTTGTCCTAATGTCTTCCATGCTATTCCTTATGTTCCACAAATAAGTGAAACCATATGATAATTGACTTTCTCTGCTTGACTTATTTCACTTAGCATAATCTCCTCCAGTCCCATCCATGTTGTTGTAAAAGTTGGGGATTCATCCTTTCTGATGGCTGAGTCATATTCCATTGTATATATGGACCACATCTTCTTTATCCATTCATCTGTTGAAGGGCATCTCAGCTCTTTCCACAGTTTGGCTAGTGCGGACAGTGCTGCTATGAACATTGGGGTGCATACGGCCCTTCTTTTCACTACATCTGTGTCTTTGGGGTAAATAGCCAAGAGTGCAATTGCTGGGTCATAGGGTAGCTCTATTTTTAAATTTTTGAGGAACCCCCACACTGTTTTCCAAAGTGGCTGTACCAACTTGCATCCCACCAACAGTGTAAGAGGGTTCCCCTTTCTCCATAACCTCTCCAGCATTTGTTGTTTCTTTCCCTGTCCATTTCTACCATTCAAACTGGTGTAAAGTGGTATCTCAATGTGGTTTTGATTTGGATTTCCCTGATGGCTGATGATGATAAATATTTTTTCATGTCTGTTGGCCATTTGTACGTCTTCTTCAGAGAAGTGTCTTTTCCTATCTTCTGGCCATTTTTTGACTTGATTATTTGTTTTTTGGGTGTTGAGTTTGAGAAGTTCTTCATAGATCTTGGATACCAGCCCTTTATCTGTAGTGTCATCTGCAAATATCTTCTCCCATTCTGTGGGTTGCCTCTTTGTTTTGTTGACTGTTTCCTTTGCTGTGCAGAAGCTTCTTATCTTGATGAAGTCGCAAAAATTCATTTTTGCTTTTGTTTCACTAGCTATTGGAGATGTATCTTGAAAGAAGTTGCTGTGGGTGATGTCAAAGAGGTTACTGCCGATGTTCTCCTCTAGGATTTTGATGGATTCCTGTCTCACATTGAGGTCTTTCATCCACTTTGAGTTTATCTTTGTGAATGGTGTTAGAGAATGGTCGAGTTTCATTCTTCTGCATGTGGCTGTCCAATTTTCCCAGCACCATTTATTGAAGAGACTGTCTTTTTTCCATTGCATGTTTTTTCCTGCTTTGTCAAAGATTATTTGACCATAGAGTTGAGGGTCCATACCTGGGTTCTCTATACTGTAGCATTGGTCTATATGTCTGTTTTTGTGCCAGTACCATGCTGTCTTGGTGATCACAGCTTTGTAATATAGCTTGAAATCGGGCAACGTGATGCCCCCAGCTTTGTTTTTCTTTTTCAACATTTCCTTGGCGATTCAGGGTCTTTTCTGATTCCATACAAATTTTAGGATTGTTTGTTCCAGCACTTTGAGAAATGTCATTGGAATTTTGATCGGGATGGCATTGAAGGTATAGATTGCTCTGGGTAGCATAGACATTTTAACAATGTTTATTCTTCTGATCCATGAACATGGAGTATTTTTCCATCTTTTTGTGTCTTCTTCAATTTCTTTCATGAGTGTTCTGTAGTTCCTAGAGTATAGATCCTTTACCTCTTTGGTTAGGTTTATTCTAAGGTATCTTATGGTTTTTGGTGCTATTGTAAATGGAATCGTCTCTCTAATTTCTCTTTCTACAGTTGCACTGTTAGTGTATAAGAAAGCAACTGATTTCTGTTCATTGATTTTGTATCCTGCCACATTACTGAATTGCTGGATGGGTTCTAGTAATTTGGGGGTAGAGTCCTTTGGGTTTTCCACATAAAGTATCATGTCGTCTGCAAAAAGAGAGTTTGATTTCTTCTTTGCCAATTTGAATACCTTTTATTTCTTTTTGTTGTCTGATTGCTGTTGCTAGGACTTCTAGTACTATGTTGACCAAAAGTGGCGAGAGTGGGCATCCTTGACGTGTTCCTGATAGTAAGGGAAAGGCACTCAGCTTTTCCCCATTGAGGATGATATTCGCTGTGGGTTTTTCATAGATGGATTTTATGAACTTGAGGAATGTTCCCTCTATCCCTATATTCTGGAGAGTTTTAATCAGGAAAGGATGTTGTATATTGTCAAATGCTTTTTCTGCATCAATTGAGAGGACCATATGGTTCTTCTTCCTCCTCTTATTAATGTGTTCTATCACATTGATTGATTTGCGAATGTTGAACCACCCTTGCATCCCGGGGATAAATCCCACTTGGTCATGGTGGATGATCCTTTTAATGTATTGCTGGATGCTATTAGCTAGGATTTTGTTGAGGATTTTGGAAACCATATTCATCAGGGATATCGGTCTGAAATTCTCCTTTTTGATGGGGTCTTTGCCTGGTTTGGGGATTAAGGTAATGCTGGCCTCATAGAATGTGTCTGGAACTTTTCCTTCTGTTTCTATTTTTTAAAACAGCTTCAGTAGAATAAGTAGTATTTCTTCTTTGAATGTTTGGTAGAATTCCCCAGGGAATCCATCAGGCCCTGGACTCTTGTTCTGGGAGGTTTTTGATCACTGCTTCAATCTCGTTACTGGTTATTGGCCTATTCAAGTTGTCAATCTCTTCCTGTTTCAGTCTTGGCAGCTTATAGGTTTCCAGGAAGGCCTCCATTTCATTCAGATTGCTCAGTTTATTGGCATGTAGTTGTTGATAATAATTTCTAATAATTGTTTCTATTTTCTTGGTGTTAGTCGTGATCTCTCCCCTTTCATTCATAATTCTATTAATTTGTGTCCTTTCTCTTATCTTTTGGATAAGTCTGGCCAGAGGTTTATCGATCTTATTAATTCTTTCAAAGAACCAACTTCTAGTTTTGTTGATCTGATCTACTGTGTTTCTGGTTTCTAATTCATTGATTTCTGCTCTAATTTTAATTATTTCTCTTCTAATGCATGGCTTAGGCATCGTTTGTTGCTTTTTCTCTAGTTCTTTAAATTGTAGAGTTAGTTGGTGAATTCGGGATTTTTCTATTTTTTTGAGTGAGGCTTGGATGGCTATGTATTTCCCCCTTAGGACTGCCTTGCAGTATCCCATAGGTTTTGGACCAATGTGTTTTCATTCTCATTGATTCCCATGAATTGTTTAAGTTCTTCTTTGATCTCCTGGTTGACCCAAACATTCTTGAGCAGAGTGGTCTTTAGCTTCCAAGTGTTTGAATTTCTGTCATTTTTTTTTCTTGTGATTGAGTTCCAATTTTAAAGCATTGTGGTCTGAGCATATGCAGGGAATAATCTCAATCTTTTGGTATCAGTTGAGACCTGATTTGTGACCCAGTATGTGGTCTATTCTGGAGAAAGTTCCATGTGTGCTCGAGAAGAATGAGTATTCTGTTGTTTTAGGGTGGAATGTTCTATAAATATCTATGAGGTCCATCTGGTCCAGTGTATCATTCAAAGCTCTTGTTTCCTTGTTGATTTTCTGCTTAGATGATCTGTCCATTGCTGAGAGTGGAGTATTGAGGTCTCCAGCAATTAACATATTGTTATCAGTATGACTCTTTATTTTGGTTAACAGCTGGCTTATGTAGATGGCTGCTCCCATGTTGGGAGCATAGATATTTACAATTGTTAGATCTTCTTGTTGGATAGACCCTTTAAGAATGATATAGTGTCCTTCTGTGTCTCTAATTACAGACTTTAGTTTAAAATCTAATTTGTCTGATATAAGAATTGCTACCCCAGCTCTCTTTTGAGGTCCGCTGGTATGGAAGATGGATCTCCATCCCTTCACTTTCAGTCTGGATGTATCTTTAGGTTCAAAATGAGTCTCTTGTAGACAGCATATGGATGGGTCCTGTCTTTTTATCCAATCTGCAACCCTGAGCATTTAGGCCATTCACGTTGAGAGTGATTATTGAAAGATATGAATTGTCATCATGTTGCCTGTGAAGACGTTGTTTTTATAGATTGTCCCTGTAAATTTCTGTTGTATATCACTCTTGGGGTCTTTCTCCTTTTATAGAACCCCCCTTCATATTTCTTGCAGGGCCGGCTTAGTGGTCACATATTCTTTCAACTTCTGCCAGTCGTGGAAGCTCTGCATCTCTCCATCCATTCTAAATGACAGCCTTGCCGGATAAAGTATTCTTGGTTGCATATTCTTCTCATTTAGTTCCCTGAATATGTCTTGCCAGGCCTTTCTGGCTTGCCAGGTCTCTGTGGATAGGTCTGACATTATTCTGATGTTCTTCCCTTTGTACGTAAGGAATCTCTTCCCCCTAACTGCCCTTAAGATGGTTTCCTTCATTCTAAGATTTGAAAGTTTTAGTATTACATGCTGGGTTGTTGGCCTGTTTTCCTTGATCTTAGGAGGGGTCCTCTTTGCCTCTAGGATTCGAATGTTTGTTTCATTCCCCAGATTAGGGAAGTTCTCAGCTATGATTTGCTCAAATACATCTTCTAGTCATCTCTCTCTCCACTCCCTCCAGGATTCCAATTATTCTGACATTGGAATGCTTCATGGTGTCACTTATTTCTCTGATTCTATTTTCATGGATTCTGAGTTGTTTTTCCCTGGCCTCCTCTTTTCCCTTTTTATCTATTAAATTGTTTTCCAGGTCGCTTATTCTCTCTTCTGTCTCACTTACCCTAGCTGTTAGATTATCTAGATTGGATTGGATCTCATTGATAGCATTTTTAAGTTCTGCCAATTCAGCTTTCATTTCTGCCCTTAGAGACTCTATGTTGCCATTAATTGATTTCTCCATTCTAGCCATTGTCTTCACAATTGCTAGCCTGAATTCCATCTGACATCTTGGTTATATCTGCATCCATTTGTAAATCTGCAGCATAAGTCATAATCTCTGAGTCTTTCCTCTTTTGGGGGTTCCTCCTCCTAGTCATTCTGTTGATGGGTGTTTGAGGGAATGTATAGAGTGCAAATTATTGACCAGAACCCATGCAAGATGCACCTGTTTTCTTGGGACTTTAGGGTTGCTGGCCTCTTGCTTTCCCAGCCTGTCTTCTGGGGGAGGGGCCTGCTGCGCTGTTACTCAGGCAACCCTGTTTGGGTGGAGTTGCCCTGCTTCCCTGTGGTGGGGGATGGGCTCAGTGGGAATCAGGTTCTCTGGCAGCTTTCCACGTCTTTTCCGCAAGTCAGAGCAGGAAAGACTGTTTCCAACCCTCTGCCTCAGAGCAGAGAGACCGCAGTCTGTTCTTTAGTGAGCTCTCCAGGCCACACTGTCTCTGTTTCTGTCCATGCTGCTATAAACTGCAGCATCCTGGGTTGTGCACCCCTCTGCACTGCCCCCAGTCCTGCCTCCAGGTCTGGGCATGTCCCTGCCGTTTGTGCTTCTAAAACCGCCAGCTGCTCCCAGTTCACACCCACAACCCTGCCGCTCCGGATTTCCACCCCAGGGGCTGCCCTAAAATTCCTTCCCTGCCACTACCAGTCTGTGAGTCTGTGCTCTGTCGCTCACTGACAGTGTAGGATCCCCAAGGCCAGGCACCCTCCTGCTCCCATTTATCCTCTGATATCTGCCCGGGGAATCAGGGCTCCCTGCTTTGTACCTCCAAACCAACCACCTGTGATATTCTGCTTGTAGAGATCCAGATCTTCTTATATATCAGGCTTGCTTCATGGGTGCTCAGAGTAGTCTGGTAGATATCCAGCTCAATTCTGGGGACCAGTTGAAATAGCGTCCCCTACTTCTCTGCCATTTTTCCTTCCTCTGGGGCATTTCCGCTAGGGAAAGGCCACCTGAGAAAAAGTGCAACGGGCTCCTCCCCCAGAAGACCAGGGAAAAAACTCACTTGCACCAATTTTACTGATCATACAGTGCTGCAAAGCTTCAGCTCTAGGGGAAAACAGGATCTAGCTTCCTTTTTCCTTTTATTTTTTGTATTTCTTTATTATTACTTTTCATTTGTTTTCTTATTTTTTCAATTCCTTCATTTTTTTAAATTTTTGTTTATATATAAACTTTATATATTTTAATATTTGTTTTTTTACTTTCAATTTATTTATTTATTTTTATTTTGGGGAAGGGGGAATCTAGATTCTATTAACGAGCAGAACAAAACACAATCAAGATCTAGTTTGTTTGTTTTTTGTTTTGTTTTGTTTCTTTTTCTTTTCTTCTTTTCTTTTCTGGACAAAAAGAAAAGATGGAGAAATGCACCCGGAAAGAAAGAACAGGAAGTAGAACTCATGGCCAGGGATTTAATCAATACAGATATAATTAAGATACCTGAACTAGAATTTAAAACAACGATTATAAGGAACCAGCTGGCCTTTACTAAAGCATACAAGACCACAGAAAATCTCTGACTGCACAAATAATAAAAACTAAAATCTAGTCAGACTGAAATAAAATATGCTATAACTGAGGCACAGTCCCAAATGGAACACATAAAAATGAAGATGGATGAAACAGAAGAGTGAATCAGTGATATAGAGGATAAAATGGAATATAACGAAGCAAAAAAAAAGGGGGGGGAGAGAAAGGTATGAACCATGAAGGTAGACTTAGGGAACTCACTGACTTATTAAAATGTAACAGCATTCACTTCATTGGAGTCCCAAAAGAGGAAGAGAGAGAAAAAGGGGCAGAAGGTTTATTTGAACAAATTATAACTGAAAACTTCCTTAATCTGGGGAAGGACACAGACATTAAAATCCAAGAAGCACAGAGAACTCCTATTAAATGCAACAAAAGCCAAACATAGCCAAGACATATTATAGCCAAATTCACAAAATACTTAGACAAGGAAAGAATCCTGAAAGCAGCAAGTGGGAAAAAAGTCCTTAACCTACAAGAGAAGACAGATTATGTTTGCAGTAGATCTGTCCACAATAACGTGGCAGACCAGAAAAGAATGGCAGAAAATATTCAATGTACTGAATGGGAAAAAAATATGCAGCCAAGAATTCTTTACCAGTAAGGCTGTCATTCAGAATATAAGGAGAGATAAAGAATTCCTAGACAAACAAAAACTAAAGGAGTTCCTGACCATTAAACAAGCCCTGGATGAAATTTTAAGGGGGACTCTTTGGAGAAAAAAAAAAAAAAAAAACAAAAGCAGCAAAGACTAGAAAGGACCAAAGAGGGGCGCCTGGGTGGCTCAGTTGGTTAAGCGACTGCCTTCTGCTCAGGTCATGATCCTGGAGTCCCGGGATCGAGTCCCACATCGGGCTCCCTGCTCAGCAGGGGGTCTGCTTCTCCCTCTGACCCTCTTCCCTCTCGTGCTCTCTGTCTCTCATTCTCTCTCTCAAATAAATAAATAAAATCTTTAAAAAAAAAAAAAAGAAAGGACCAAAGAACACCACCAGAAACACCAAATTTATAGGTAACACAATGGCACTAAATTCATATCTTTCAATAATCACTCTGAATGTAAATGGAATAAAAGCTCCAGTCAAAAGACATAGAGTACACAAGAGACTCATTTTAGACCTAACGAAACCTACAGATTGAAAGTGAGGGAATGGAGAAACAACTATCATGCTAATGAACATCAAAAAAAAAAAAAAAAAAAGAAGAAGAAGAAAAGCCAGAGTAAGAATACTTCTATCAGACAAACTAGATTTTAAAAACATAGAAAGACTGTGACAAAAGATGAAGAGCATTATATCATAATTAAAGAGTCTATCTATCAGGAATATCTAACAATTATAAATACTTATGTCCCCAACTTGGGAGCACCCAAACATATAAATCAATTAATAATAACCATAAATAAACTCATTGACAATAATACAATAATAGTAAGGGACTTTAACACCCCATCTACAGCAAAGGACATATCATCTAAGGAGGAAACCAACCAGGACACAATGGCTTTGAATGACACTCTGGACCAGATGGACTTAACAGATATATTCAGAGCATTTCATCCTAAAGCAGAAGAATACACATTCTTTATGAGTACACATGGAACATTCTCCAGAATAGATCACACACTGGGTCACAAATCAACGCTCAACAAGTAGGAAAAGATGGAGATCATACCAAGCATACTTTCAGACCACAACATTATGAAACTTGAAGTCAATCACAGAAAAAATTTGGAAAGACCACAAATACATGGAGGTTAAAGAATATCCTACTACAGAATGAATGGGTTAAATAGTAAGTTATGGAAGAAATAAAAAAAATACATGGAAGCAAATGAAAATAAAAACATGACAGTCCAAAATGTTTCGGATGCAGAAAAGGCAGTCCTAAGAGAGAAGTATATTGCAATTGCCCTACATCAAGAAGGAAGAAAAGTCTTTGAACACTAACCCAACCTTGTGCTTAAAGGAGCTAGTTAAACAGCAAATGAAGTCTAAAGACAGCACCAGAAGGGAAATAATAAAGATTAAAGAAGAAATAAACAATATAGAAACAAACAGAAAAATCATAGAACAGATTAATGAAACTAAGAGCTGTTTATTTGAAAGAATTAATAAAATTGATGAACCCTTAAACAGACTTATCAAAAAGAAAAGATAAAGGACCCAAATATATAAAATCATGAATGAAAGAGGAGAGATCACAACCAACCCTGAAGAAATACAAACAATTATAAAAGAACACCATGAAAAATTATATGCCAACAAATTGAGCAATCTGGAAGAAATGGAAAAATTCCTAGAAACCTACAAACTACCAAAACTGAAACAGGAAGAAATAGAAAATTTGGACAGACACATAGCCAGCAGAGAAATTGAGTTAGTAATAAAAAATCACCCGACAAACAAAAGTTCAGGGCGCAATGGATTCCCAGGAGAATTCCACCAGCCATTTAAGAGGAGTCAATACCTATTCTCCTCAAACTGTTCCAAAAAATAGAAATGGAAGAAAATGTCCAAACTCCTTCTATGAGGCCAGCATGACCTTGATTCCACAACCAGACAAAGACCCCACTAAAAAGAATTACAGGCTAATATCCCTCATGAACATGGATGTAAAAATTCTCAACAAGATATTAGCAAATTGAATCCAACATACATTAAAAGAATTATTCACCATGATCAAGTGGGATTTATTCCTTGGCTGCAGGGATGGTTCAATATCTGCAAATCAGGCAATGTGATACACCACATTAATAAAAGAAAGGATACAAACTATATGATCCTTTCAATAGATTCAGAAAAAGCATTTGACAAAATACAGCATCCATTCTTGATAAAAACCCTCAACAAAGTAAGAATAGAGGGAACATACCTCAACATCATAAAGGCCATATAAGAAAGACTGCAGCTAATATCATCCTCAAAGGGAAATACTGAGATTCTTTTTCCTACAGTGAAGAACAAGACAAGGATGTACACTCTCACCATTACTATTTAACATAGTATTGGAAGACTTAGCCTTGGCAATCAGACAACAAAAAGAAATAAAAAGCAATCAAATTGGCAAGGAAGAAGTCAAACTTCTGCTATTTGCAGATGACATAATATTCTATGTAGAAAATCTGAAAAACTCCACCCAAAAATTGCTAAAACTAATACATGAATTCAGCAAAGTTGCAGGATATAAAAATCAATGTGCAGAAATCTGTTGCATTTCTAAACACCAGTAATCAAGCAGCAGAAAGAGAAATCAAGGAATCAATCTCATTTGCAATTTCACCAAGAACAATAGGATACCTAGGAATAAACCTAACAAAAGATGTAAAAGACCTATACTCTAAAAACTATAAAACACTTATTCAATAAATTGAAGATGACACAAAGCCATGGCAAAGCATTCCTTGCTCATGGATTGGAAGAACAAACATTGCTAAAATGTCTATACTAGCCAAAGCAATCTACACATTTAATGCAATCCCTATCAAACTACCACCAGCATTTTTCACAGAGCTAGAACAAACAATCCTCAAATTTGTATGGAACCAAAGAAGACCCCTAAGAGCCAAAGCAATTCTGAAAAAGAAAAACAAAACCAAAGGCATCAGGATTCTGGATTTTAAGCTATATTACAAAGCTGTAGTTATCAAGACTGTATGGTCCTGGCACAAAAACAGATACATAAATCAATGGAACAGATTAAAAAACCCAGAAATGGGCCCACAACTATATGGTCAACTAAACTTTGACAAAGCAGGAAAGAATATCCAATGGGAAAAAGAGTCTCTTCAAAGAATGGTGTTGGGAAAACTGGACAGCAACATGCAGAAGAATGACAGTGGACCACTTTCTTACACCATAGACAAAAATAAATTCGAAATGGAGGAAAGATCTAAATGTGAGACAGGACACCATTAGAATTCTAGAGGAGAAGACAGGAGGAAACCTTTTTGACCTGGGCCATAGCAATTTCTTTTTTATTTTATTTTATTTTATTTTATTTTATTTTATTTTTTTAAAGATTTTATTTATTTATTTGACAGAGAGAGACACAGTGAGAGAGGAGCACAGGCAGGGGGAGTGGAGGGGGGAGAGGCAGGCTTCCCGCCAAGTGGGGAGCCCGATGCGGGGCTCGATCCCAGGACCCTGGGACCATGACCTGAGCCGAAGGCAGACGCTTAATGACTGAGCCACCCAGGCGCCCCAGCAATTTCTTATTAGACGTGACACCAAAGGCAAGGGAAACAAAACCAAAAATAAAACTATTGGGACTTCATCAAGATACAAAACTTATGCCCAGTGAGGGAAACAATAAACAAAACTAAAAGGCATCCTACGGAATGGGAAAAGATATTTACCAATAACATAACTGATAAAGGATTAATATTCAAAATCTATAAGGAACTTATCAAACTCAACACCCAAAAAGCATATAATCTGGTTAAGAAATGAGCAGAAGACATGAATAGACACTTTTACAAAGAAAACATCCAGAGGGCTTATAGACACATGAAAAGATGCTCAACATCTCTCATCATCAGTGAAATACAAATCAAAACCATGATGGGATACCACCTCACCCCTGTCAGAATTGCTAAAATTAACAAAACAAGAAACAACAGATGTTTGAGAGGATGTGGAGAAAGGGGAATCCCCTTGCACTGTTGGTGGGAATGCAAACTGGTGCAGCCATTCTGGAGAACAGTTTGGAGGTTCTGTGAATGTTAAAAATAGAACTACCCTATGATCCAGCAATTGCACTGCTAGGTATTTACCCAAAGGGTACAAAAATACAGATTTGAAGGGGTATATGCTTCCCAATATTTATAGCAGCATTATCAACAATACCCAAACTTTGGAGAGAGCCCAAATGTCCATTTAGTGATGAATGGATAAAGAAGAGGTGATTATGTATTCTATTATATAATAGAATATTACTCTGCCATCAAAAAAATTGAAATCTTGCTACTTGCAATGATGTGGATGGAGCTAGAGTGTATTATGCTAAGTGACATAAGTCAGTCAGAGAAAGACAAATACCATATGATTTCACTCATATGTAGAATTTAAGGCAGAAAACAGGTGAACATAAGGAAATGGGGAAAAGAAAAAAAGCAGAGAGGGAAACAAGTGATAAGAAATTATTAATGACAGGGAACAGAGGATTGATGGAGGGAGGTGGGTAGCAAATGGGTAGATGGGTAATGGGTATTAAAGGGAGCACGTTTTGTGATGAGCACTGGATGTTTTATTTAAGTGATGAGTCACTGAATTCTACTCCAGAAGCCAATATTGCAATGTATGTTAACTAAGTAAAATTTAAATAAACAAAGAAAGAAAAAAAAAAACACTTTGTAACTGGAAGAGGGGTTCATTTTCTTCAACCCCAGAGGCTTGTTTTGGAGACAGGTATTAACACAGGGCAACTTCTTGAGATTCCGTGTGAGGAACTGTAGCCCTGAAAATGAAAATGGTTAGTATCACAAAATGTGAATTTAAAGAAATGTATTTCAGAGAATTTTCATAATAAGAGATTTTCTTCAACTAAATAACTGATTGGTAGGGTATACATGTTGTGAATTAACATGAATTATGAGGTTTCTGCAAATTGATGGTGGTTTGTTTGGTTTCTATAGAGTCAAAGCCATGAAAAATTGGCAAGAGTACAAGGAATGAAGCAAAAGGTATATCTTGAATCAGTTTCTTATTTCAGATTCCTTGCTTTGGGACTTACTTTCTGTCATTAGGACTGATCATTGGAAAAATGGTGGAATAGGTAAAGACTGTATTTGTGCCCCATCTTCCTTTGCTGACCTTTTTGTCCAGTTTTCTCTCCAAAGATACGGTCCTTTTTCAGACCTTCTGGGTTCCTGTTGTCAAAATGGAATGTGATCTGAGTGGTAAATCCTTACTACTATAACAGGTACTTTTTTTTTTTTTAGTGAGCATTGCAAACACAAAAGAATAGATTCCAAATGTCTGGAATTTCAAACATTGACAGCAAGCAAAAGATTCCCCAAATCAGTAATTGTCAAGCTTTTTGGTCTCAGATCCCTTTGCACTCTTAAAAATTATTTAGGATTCCAAAGACCTTTTTATTTATACAGATTGTATATATCAAAATTCACCATATTAGATATTAAAAACTGTGTTTTAAAAACATCCATTTATTAATACATTTACAAATAATAAATTCATTATGTGTTAATATAATAGCATATACTTATGAGATATAAGTAATTTATCAAAAAAACAATAAGAAGAGTGACAATGTTTTACATTTTTTCAAACCTTTTTAATATCTGGCTTAATAGAAGACAGCTGGATTCTCGTATCTGTTTTTTTCATTCAATCCCTTGTGACATATTATTTTAGTTGCAATATGGGAGAAAATATTGGCCTCATATGGGCATATAGATGAGAAAGAGAGGAACATTTTAATAACATTTTCACTTAAGTGTACATATTTTTCATTGATACAACACTACACTAGGCAAGTAGTGGATTTCTACAGGATAATTGCAATTTGGATTCTTTGCTTGGATGAAAGCGTATCAAGGAACTTTTCCTATTCCATTTCACTAAAATTCAGTGATCTATCATGTACTTAGAATGGATCTTTTAGCCATGCAGTATTTGTAACAATATGCATTGGTATTTTGGAAAATATTGGTTCACTGAGTTATATAACTGTTAATATGATTCACTATGCATAATAAAAAATGCATCACATTTATTACTAATAGGAAGTCTTCAAGCACACAGAGACAGGTGCAAGTTGTCCAAAGTTTTAATTTTTACTTAAAAATTCAAATTCTAACATTGGCAACAAATAATTGTCAGTGGTTTTTCCTTGAAGTGACAGTTTCACCTTGTTAATTTCCAAGAAATGTCTACCAAATACCTAAATTTGAATGGCCATAATTTTCTTTCAGTCATTCTTTCAAGTAAAAATGGTGTTCCATGAAAAAAGTGTCTAGTTCAATGCAAAGCTTAAATAGTTTTACAAGTCCTTTTCTTTGAGACAACCATTATACTTCAGTGTGCAGCAGAAGTACTTTATATATATTTCTCATTTTTTTCGCACAAAACATTAAAAATATGTGTACTCGAGGGTCAAGATTTAATAAAATTTTTATTTGTTTACTACAGTAGTCCCCCCTTATCTGTGGTTTTGCTTCCCATGGTTTCAGATATCTGCTGTTAACTGTCATCTGGAAGCAGATGACCCTCTTTCTGATATATTATCAAAAGGTCAAAAGCTATATCACAATTCCTATGTCATTTACCTCACTTCATCTTATCATGTAAGCATTTTATCATCTCATGTCATCATAAGAAGGGTGAGTACAGCACAATACGATATTCTGAGAGAGAGAGATCATATTTACATAGTTTTATTACAGTAATTATTATAATTGTTTTATTTTATTATTAGTTATTATTATAAAAATTTTTTCTTGCTTAATTTATAAACTTTATTACACATATATATGTACAGAAAAAAATAGCAATATATATGGTTTAGTACTATGCATGATTTCAGATGACCACTGGGGATCTTGAAACATATCCTCCATGGATAATGGATGACTACTTTGCTTCATCAGAGACATTCTTTTTTTTAAGATTTATTTTTATTTATTTGAGAGAAAGAGTAAGAGGAGGGGCAGAGAGAGACTGTTCAAGCAGACTCTCCACTGAATGTGGAGCCTGACTCCGGGCTGGATCTCATGACTCTGAGATCATGACCTGAGTAGAAACCAGGAGTTGGACACTCAACCAACTGAGCCACCCTGGCGCCCCCATCCAAGACATTCTTAAATGAAACTGCTTTTTGGCTCATAAACGTATGACAGTAAAGAATACTAGTATACTTTGATACAATTGCCTCAATTTGTATTAAGGCACCAGAAGTTTTACCTTCCATGGCTTTTGTACCATCAATGCAAATATCAATACAGTGTAAAAGGTAAATGATATCTTAATATTGCTTTTAAGTAGTTTTGACCTTGAGAGCTTACTAAAAGTGTCTCAAGGCCTCCAGGGATCTGCAGACCACACATTAAGACCCCTTGTTTCAAACCATGTTTCATAAGGGAGCGTTTAAAAATTCAATCAAAATGTTGCTCAAATACCTACAGACACAGTTATATAACATTTCATGCTGAGAATCAACTTATAACATACTATGTCATATTATTCTAACATTAACCTGAAAGTGACAAGTTTTCTGTAGAGCTATTTGGGCTGTTTTCAAATGTACTTTCAGTATTCTTTTACCTTTGCCCTCTGTCATTATTTTCCCCTTATTCATTTTAATTCAGATTAGTTCCAGATTAGCTAAAATCAATTGAGCATTTACTAATTGCAAGACCCTGTGCTAGGTTATGCTTGGGTAGATTAAGTGATCAATAAGTCCTTGCTCTGGAGGAATTTAAAATTTAATTTGGAAAGTTAGGAATATCCATACAGTATCCAACTTGCAATGGTTCAACAAACAATTTTTTACTTTATGGTCGTGCAAAAGTAATATGCATTTAGTAGAAATTGTATTTTGAATTTTGATCTTTTCCTGGGCTACCAATATGTGGCATGATACTCTCTTATAATCCTGGCCAGCAGCAATGGGTTGCATCTTGCAGTCAGCCACATGATCACAGGGTATACAATCGATACACTTACAACTGTCCTGTACCCATACAACCATTCTGTTTTTCACTTCCAGTATAGTATTCAATCAATTATATGATACAGTCAATATTTTATTATAAAGTAGGTTTTGTGTTAGGTTATTTTGCCTAACTGTAGGCTAATTTAGGTGTTCCGAACATGTTTAAGGTAGACAAGGCTAAACTATGATGTTCAGCAGTTAGGTGCATTAAATGCATTTTTTACTTAACAATATTTTCAACTTATAGTAAATTTATCAGGGACATAACCCCACTGAAAGTCAAAGAAGATCTGTATACACTTAGTTCTAGAACATAATGCAGACTGAAATCAGAGTTCCCAGTTTCCCTTTTCAGAGGCAACTACTATATTTAGATTCTTATCTATGCTTCTACAGATATTCTATGCACATACAAACACATACATATATAACCTTTATTTCTTATTTTTAATACAAGAAAGCAGTAAATGATATATACTGATCTTCACCTTGATCTTTCACTTAGTAAAATATCTTAGATGTAATTGCTTATGAGTAAAAATAGTTATTTTTGATACTTATTAACTATCTAATAATTAATTTAATTTTCCTCTATTCATGATCATTTAGGTGGTTAATAATTTTGGTTTTGCTATTGAAAATGGTCCTGTAAAGAATATATCATTTTCAATGTATGAATGGATAAAACAACATGATAAACTGGTCTGGGTTTGAATCCCAGTCTTCTTACTTTCTAGCTGTGTGACCTTAGGCAAGTTTCTTAAACTTTTGTGGGGTTTTTTTTGTTTTTGTTTTTGTTTAAAGATTTTATTTCTTTATTTGAGAGAGAGACACAGTGAGAGAGGGAACACAAGCAAGGGGAGTGGGAGAGGGAGAAGCAGGCTTCCCGCTGAGCAGGGAGCCCGATGCGGGGCTCGATAACAGGACCCTGGGATCATGACATGAGCCGAAGGCAGATGTTTAACAACTGAGCCACCCAGGCACCCCCAAGTTTCTTAAACTTTTGGATCCTGTTTCTTTCATCTGAAAATGAGCACAAGTTAATGTATATGAAGTGCTTATTTTAGTACCTGACATACAGTAAACATTTGACACATATAAGTAATTATTTTTAACTTTCATGGGATCAGTAAATCCACCGAAATTATCTTTAAAATGTGTACATATATAAAATTTTCTGAGAAGATTTACAATGTTCATCAGATTCTGAAAGAAGTATGTAATCCCCCAAAAAGTGTAGGTACCACTACTGGGAAAAATAATAATAATTAATAATAATAATAGCTATTGGGTCAAATTTTTCAGATTATGCCTTATTATAATACCAGCCTCTTTTGCATAACTCTTATCTCAATCCCTTCAGTGAATAAATGCCTGAAATATATAAAGTGTTTTACATCCATTATTTGTAATCCTCATAACATTCCTGCAAAGTAGAGATTTCCATCTTACTCATGAGAATCCTGAAAAAGAAGTCAGTTAATAGGCCCAAGGTTAAATGACTGGGAAAGCCAGTATTTGGACTCAAGTGTAGTTTGGCTCTAAAGTTCTCTCAATTATATATTGCTAATCTTTTTTCCTCCTAACTTGAATAATCCCATTTTCCCCATGCCGATAACCTTTCCTGTGCTCATTTCCCAAATCAAATACTTAAAATCTGACTTCCACTTTTTCTCCTTTACTAAAATTGGCTTATGAAAAGTTACCAAATCCATCATAATCACCAACTCTGATGGCTCTTTATTTACTATTTCTTGTTCTTGGACTTTGATATTTAAAATAGTTAACCAGTATGAAGACACCGTGGAAAGAAACTAGGTTTAGTTTCAGATAGACTTAGGTTCAAATCTATGTTTTGCCACTTATTGGCCAGGTTATTTTAGATGAGTTAAATGACTTACCTGAGCTTCAGTGATTTCATCTATAAAATGGACATAATGTATTTACTTCTTAGGCTGATTTTGATAATTTGAGGTTATTGCTTATTAAAAGTTTTAACACAATAACCTTACAATAAACGCTAGTTGTCTTTCTCCACATTCCATAGAATGCTGTCTTTGGTTTGTTAATACTGCAGTATCCTGGCTGCCCTACCTCTCTAGTTGCTCTTTTTAAGTTATTATAATTATTGCTGGCTCCTCTTTCTTCTCCAGGCCTTAAATCTCAGTGTTCCAAAACATACAATCTGTAGGCCTCTTTTCTCCTCTTTACTCTTCCTTGGTAATCTCACCAAAAATTAAAATCCATACTCTTATAAGTAGAAATAAAGCCCCCAGAACAGATTTGCCAACTGTCTACAATATATTTCCACCATAGGTTCAATACATCCCAAATCTCAGTGAATATGCTACCCTTAACCAGTCTACTCTGACTGATGTGATATCCTCCAAATTTTCTAGGGTAAAATCTAAGGAACCCTAGTGATAAAAAAGACTATATGTATGCCTAAGACTGTACCTTCTGAGGAGAACTTCTACTTCACATTGTAATGGAAATAGAATTCACTGAACTAACCTAATCAACTCACTAACAAATAAGCAAACAGACAACAAAACATAAGGGAAAGTTTTCAGCATCCAGAGTTGCTGCAACATACTATCTAAATTGTTCAGTTGTAAGCCACTACAAAAAAATAATAATAATAAGATGCATGCAAAGAATCAGAAGACTGTGTCCCATAGATAGGAAAAAGAGCAGGCAATACAGAAATTTCCTTTGAGGGAGGCAAGATGTTGGACTTCTCAGACAAAGGCTTCAAAACAGCTATTATAAATATATTCAAACAACTAAAGGAATCTATGTTGAGGTAATTAAAGGAAAGGGTGATGACAATGACTTATAAGATAGAAGATATCAATAAACTATTGAAATTATATTTAAAAATGGAAATTCTGGAGATTAAAAATGCAATAAACAAAAAGAAAAATCACTAGAGGGACCCAAAAGTAGGTTTAAACTGGCAGAAAAAAAAAAAAAGAAAAGTAAAACTAAAGGAAGACTGATAAAAAGATTATACATTTGAAGAACAAAGATGATAAATTAATAAGCCTCAGAAAATCTGGGATATTATTAAGTGCATAACACAAAATGAGATTACTGGAAACAAAGAAGAAAGAAATGATTTAAAAAATATTTAAATAAATAATGACTGAAAGTGTCCTAAACTTGATAAAGAACATTAATCTACACATTTAAGAAGGTCAATGAACTCTAAATGCAATATAAAATGGTGGAATAAAGACTCCTGAAAGTGCTCTCCTTGATAAAAGCAACAAGAACACTGGGAAAAAAATTGTCAAAATCAACTTTTTCAGTACTCTTGAAATCGACTAAAGGCTTTCAACAATCCAAGGAATGTTTATTAGAGAAAAATGGTTGAATATTGGAAAGAATAGTGAGCTTTATGATGTTTAACTTGCTCCATTCCCATAACCCTCTCCTAAGATCTGCAGTAGCCTTGAAAGCCAATAGTCTGGAAACAAAGTTGAAAACCAGCTCCCTGACAGCCACTGGAGAGATGTGAATTAGGTTCAAAGCCTTCCAAAACCATATTCCCAGATTAATTGTCATTATTGGAGCTATCTGGATATTTCCCGGAAAATGACACTAACAGGGCTTATATGACTGACTCATATCATGCAGTGCAAATAGAATTTTACCTGGGACATTTTTTTTCAGAAACATTGGTATTAATTGTATAAGATTGCAGGTTCCTGGAGTGGTAAATAACAATTGGGACAGACAATAGCCAAATCAAAATGTTTAGAAGGATGAACGATGGAATAGTAATTTCAAAAGGAGTTTTGAAAAACTTTATTACATTCCTAGATATATAGGGCTATATGCATGCCAAG
Organism: Mirounga leonina; assembly: GCF_011800145.1. Lineage (NCBI taxonomy): Eukaryota > Metazoa > Chordata > Mammalia > Carnivora > Phocidae > Mirounga > Mirounga leonina. The sequence goes on along the minus strand of NW_023270513.1, from coordinate 8,803,200 downwards.
AGTTGTGCACGTGTTCAAGAGAGAACTGAGAAGACCATAAGCCCCCACCTATGGCCAAACATAAGACTCTGAACAAGGAAAGCTAAGGCAGATTTGAAACTATCTAGATGAGTGTTGCCACAACAAGCACACAGATACACTTAACAAAAACTGAGAGGCCTATTGGTTCCAGGCAATTTCTTTTCAATCATCACATGATCACTAGGCTAACTGAACACAGACATCAGTGACCATACACAACATATAATTTACAGAATTCACATTAAAATGCACATAATTAGTTCAGAAAACTAAAACAAAAACAATAAATAGCAACAACAAACTCAAGGGAAGGAAATAATCTAATTTCTACATTAGCCACATATTATTGTAAATATTCAGTTTACAACACAAAATATTAGAAGTGTAAATAATCAAGAAAACATGGCACATGTACAGAAAAAAATAAAGCAATAAAAGAAACCATGCCTGAGGAATCCCAGAGAGTAGGATACTAAAATAAAAGTTTAAATCAGCTATTATAAATATGTTCAAAGACTTAGAAGAAAATATATCTAAAGAACTGAAGAGGAGGGAGGAGGAAGAAGGCAGAGGAATAGGACACCTGAATTTCAACTGGTCCCAGGAATTCAGCTAGATAGTTACCAAACCATTCAGAACACCTACAAACTCAACAGGAGATTGAAGAAAAGATTACCAGCAACTATCTAAACAGAAAAGTGACCACTTTCTGGAAGGTCTCTTCTGATTTGCTTAGTGTATATTTTTCTGGGGTCGTTATTACCCTTTTAGCATTTTGTTCTCTAATTCATCTATTCTTTTCTGGACAAAATGACAAAACGGAAAAACTCACCTCAAAACAAAACAAAACAAAACAAAACAAGAGGCAGCACCAACTGCCAGGGACCTAATTAACACAGACTTTGGTAAGATGTCAGAACTAGAGTTCAGAATGACGATTATAAAATACTAGCTGGACATGAAAAAAGCATAGAAGATACTAGAGAATCCCTTTCTGGAGAAATAAAGGAACTAAAATCTAACCAAGTCGAAATCAAAAAGGCTATTAATGAGGTGCAATCAAAAATGGAAGCTCTAACTGCAAGGATAAATGAGGCAGAAGAGGGATTAGTGATCTAGAAGACCAAATAATGGAGAAAAAAGAAGCTGAGAAAAAAAGAGATAAACAACTACTGGATCAGAAGTAACATAGACCAGAAAGGAACAGAGACAATATACAGTAACATTGACCTTACAGGCAATACAATGGCACTAAATTCATACCTTTCAGTAGTTATACTGAATGTAAATGGGCTAAATGCCCCAATCAAAAGGCACAGGGTATCAGATTGGATAAAAAAAACAAGACCCATCGATATGCTGTCTGCAAGAGACTCATTTCAGATGCAAAGACACCTCCAGATTTAAAGTGAGGGGGTGGAAAACAATTTACTATGCTAAAGGACATCAAAAGAAAGCTATGGTGTCAATCCTTATATCAGACAAACTAGATTTTTTTTAAAAAGAATATAATAAGAACTGAGGAAGGACACTACATCATACTTAAAGGGTCAACCCAACAAAAAGATCTAACCATTGTAAATATCTAAGCCCCTAACATGGGAGCAGCCAATTATATGAGCCAATTAATAACAAAAGCAAAGAAACACATGACAACAATACAATAATAGTAGGGGACTTTAACACACCCCTCACTGAAATGGACAGATCATCTAAGCAAAAGATCAACAAAGAAATAAAGACTTTAAATGACACACTGGACCAAATGGACTTCACAGACATATTCAGAACATTCCATCCCAAAGCAACAGAATACACATTCTTCTCTAGTGCCCATGGAACATTCTCCAGAACAGATCATATCCTGGGTCACAAATCAGCTCTCAACCATACCAAAAGATTGAGATCATTCCCTGCATATTTTAGGACCACAAAGCTTTGAAACTAGAACTCAATCACAAGAGGAAAGTTGGAAAGAACTCAAATACATGGAGGCTAAAGAGCATCCTACTAAAGAATGAATGGGTCAACCAGGAAATTAAAGAAGAATTTAAAAAGTTCATGGAAACCAATGAAAATGAAAACACAACTATTCAAAATCTTTGGGATGCAGCAAAGGCAGTCCTAAGAGGAAAGTATATAGCAATACAAGCCTTTCTCAAGAAATGAGAAAGGTCTCAAGTACACAACCTAACCCTACACCTAAAGGAGCTGGAGAAAGAACAGCAAATAAAGCCTAAACCCAGCAGGAGAAGAGAAATAATAAAGATCAGAACAGAAATCAATGAAATAGAAACCAAAAGAACAGTAGAACAGATCAACGAAACTAGGAGCTGGTTCTTTAAAAGAATTAACAAGATTGATAAACCCCTGGCCAGACCTATCAAAAAGAAAAGAGAGGGCATAGCAAGATGGCGGAGGAGTAGGAGACCTGGATTTCGTCTCCTCTCAGGAATTCAGCTGGATAGGGATCAAACCATTCTGAACACCTACAAACTCAACAGGAGATTGAAGAAAAGAAGAGCAACAACTCTCTCATCAGAAAAGCGACCACTTTCTGGAAGGTAGGACGTGCGGAGAAGTGAATCCACGGCGATATTCGGGAGGATAGATGGCAGGGGAGGGGCCTCCGTCGGCCGCTTCTGGCAAGTGATAGAACCACGGAGCACAAAATCGGAACTTTTAAAAGTCTGCTCCGCTGAGGGACGTCACTCTGGTGGCTAAGAGGGGGGTGGACCCTCCGGGACAGTGTGGTCTCAGGACCCTCGGGGTCACAGAAAGACCGGGGGTGCCTGAGTGTGGCAGAGTTCCCAGGTATCGGAGCAGGGAAGCCGGCTGCAGAGGCGGAGCCCAGGCGCGGGCTCTCAGCTCGGGGTGGCCATAAACCGTGATCCGCGGCACAGTCGGGCCCCTGCTCCTCCAGCAGGGACCCAACAAGCCGCAGATCCGGGGAGACTCACCTTCCTTCCCCGGGAGGAGATGCGTGGGAGTGCACCGCAGGGATCTGCTGGGTTTGGAGACTGCACGCGGGGTCGGGTGCCAGAGACAGAGGCGCACGGTCACAGGCCGGGCGAGCACGGGGTGCGGCCGAAGACCGGGGAGACAGGAGTGACTGATGGCTTTTCTCTGGGGGCTCACTGAGGAGCGGGGCCCTGAGTTCTCGGCTCCTCCAAGGTGGAGATTGGGCGGCCACCATTTTCACTCTCCGCCTCCAAAGCTGTACGGAAAGCTCGCAGGGAACAAAAGCCCCAGAGAGCAAACCCGAGCAGATTACTTAGCCAGGAGGGGGCAAGGGCGGGGCAATTCCGCCTCCAGCAGAGACATTTGGAAACCACGGCAACAGGCCCCTCCCCAGAAGATCAGCGAGAACAGCCGGCCAAGACCAAGTTTACCGATCAATGAGAACGGCAGAACTCCAGCACTAGGGGAATACTGCACATAGAATTCACGGCTTTTTTACCATGATTCTTTAGTCTTTTAAAGTTAATTTTTTAACTGTCTTTTTTGTCTTTTTATTTCTTTTTGAATGTTTCTTTTTCCCTTTTTCAACCAACAACTTATCAATCCCTTTAAAAAAAAAAAAAACGTTTTTATTTTTCATTTTTAGAGTCATATTCTATCCCTTCATAGTAGCTACCCATATTTTTAGCTTATATATATAAGTTGTTCTCTCTTTAAAATTTTGAGATAGTTTCTTCTAACAGATTAAAATATACCCTAAATCTCTAGTATATGGTGTTTTCTATTCCCCTGCCTGATCACATCCTCTCCCTTCTTTTTTCTCTTTTTCTTTTTTCTTTTTTTAAATCCTCTTCTTTCTTTTTTCAAACTTCTTATCAATTCCTTTTATAAAATTTTTTATAATTTCCATTTTTACAGTCATTTTCCATCCCTTCATCATATCAACCCTTATTTTTGTACATATATAAGTTTTTCTTTCTTTAAAATTTTGGGAGGCACTTTCTTCTAAAAGACCAAAATACACCCCAAATCTAGTGTGTGGCACTGATCTATATACCATATAGATCATATTTGATCACATTCTGTTTTTCTTTTGTTGTTGTTGTTTTGTTTTGTTTGTTTTTGTTTTTATCTTTATCTTTTTCTTTTTTTTCTTTTTCTTTTTTCTCTCTTTCCCTTTCTTATCACACTGCTTCAGGTCTTTTCTGATTTGTTTAAAGTATATTTTCTGGGGACGTGGTTACTCTGCTAGCATTTTATTCTCTCATTAATCTATTCTCCTCTGCACAAAATGACGAGACGGAAAAAATCACCTCAACAAAAAGAACAAGAGGTAGTACCGACTGCCAGGGACCTACTCAATACGGACATTAGTACGATGTCAGATCTAGAGTTCAGAATCATCACTTTAAAGATACTAGCTGGGCTTGAAAAAAATATGGAAGTTATTAGAGAAACGCTTTCTGGAGAAGTAAAAGAGCTAAAACCCAACCAAGTAGAAATCAAAAAGGCTATTAATGAGGTGCAATCAAAAATGGGGGCACTAAGTGCTAGAATAAATGAGGCAGAAGAGAGAATCAGTAATATAGAAGATGAAATGATGGAAAATAAAGAAGCTGAGAAAAACAGAGATAAACAACTACTGGATCACGAGGGCAGAATTCGAGAGATAAGCGATACCATAAGATGAAACAACATTAGAATAATTGGGATCCCAGAAGAAGAAGAAAGATAGAGAGGGCCAGAAGGTATAATGGACCAAATTATAGCAGAGAACTTCCCTAATTTGGGGAAAGAAACAGGCATGAAAATCCAGGAAGCACAGAGAACCCCTCTCAAAATCAATAAAAATAGGTCAACTCCCCGATATCTAATAGTAAAACTTACGAGTCTCATAGACAAAGAGAAAATCCTGAAAGCAGCTAGGGAGAAGAAATATGTAACCTACAAGGGTAGAAACATTAGATTGGCAACAGACCTATCCACAGAGACCTGGCAGGCCAGAAAGGACTGGCAGGATATATTCAGAGCACTAAATGAGAAAAATATGCAGCCAAGAATACTCTATCCAGCTAGGCTGTCATTGAAAATTGAAGGAGAGATAAAAAGCTTCCAGATCAAACAAAAACTAAAGGAATTTGCAAACACAAAACCAGCCCTACAGGAAATCTTGAAAGGGGTCCTCTAAGCAAAGAGAGAGCCTAAAAGCAACATAGACCAGAAAGGAACACAGACAATATACGGTAACAGTCACCTTACAGGCAATACAATGGCACTAAATTCCTATCTTTCAATAGTTACCCTGACTGTAAATGGGCTAAATGCCCCAATCAAAAGACACAGGCTAACAGATTGGATTAAAAAACAAGACCCATCGATATGCTGTCTGCAAGAGACTCATTTTAGAACCAAAGACACCGCCAGATTGAAAGTGAGTGGGTGGAAATCCATTTACCATGCTAATGGACACCAAAAGAAAGCTGGGGTGGCAATCCTTATATCAGACAAATTAGATTTAAAACCAAAGACTGTAATAAGAGATGAGGAAGGACACTATATCCTACTTAAAGGGTCTATCCAACAAGAAGATCTAACAATTGTAAATATCTATGCCCCTAACATGGGAGCAGCCAATTATATAAGGCAATTAATAACAAAAGCAAAGAAACACATCGACAACAATACAATAATAGTGGGGGACTTTAACACCCCCCTCACTGAAATGGACAGATCATCTAAGCAAAAGATCAACAAGGAAATAAAGACTTTAAATGACACACTGGACCAAATGGACTTCACAGACATATTCAGAACATTCCACCCCAAAGCAATGGAATACACATTCTTCTCTAGTGCCCATGGAACATTCTCCAGAACAGATCACATCCTAGGTCATAAATCAGGTCTCAACCAGTACCAAAAGATTGGGATCATTCCCTGCCTATTTTCAAACCACAGTGCTTTGAAACTAGAACTCAATCACAAGAGGAAAGTCGGAAAGAACTCAAATACATGGAGGCTAAAGAGCATCCTACTGAAGAATGAATGGGTCAACCAGGAAATTAAAGAAGAATTTAAAAAATACATGGAAACCAATGAAAATGAAAACACAACTATTCAAAATCTTTGGGATGCAGCAAAGGCAGTCCTAAGAGGAAAGTATATAGCAATACAAGCCTTTCTCAAGAAACAAGAAAGGTCTCAAGTACACAACCTAACTCTCCACATAAAGGAGCTGGAGAAAGAACAGCAAATAAAGCCTAAACCCAGCAGGAGAAGAGAAATAATAAAGATCAGAGCAGAAATCAATGAAATAGAAACTAAAAGAACAGTAGAACAGATCAACGAAACTAGGAGCTGGTTCTTTGAAAGAATTAACAAGATTGATAAACCCCTGGCCAGACTTATCAAAAAGAGAAGAGAAATGACCCAAATCAACAAAATCATGAATGAAAGAGGAGAGATCACAACCAACACCAAAGAAATACAAACAATTATAAGAACATATTATGAACAACTCTATGCCAGCAAATTAGATAACCTGGAAGAGATGGATGCATTCCTAGAGATGTATCAACTACCAAAACTGAACCAGGATGAAATAGAAAACCTGAACAGACCTATAACCACTAAGGAAATTGAGGCAGTCATCAAAAATCTCCCAAAAAACAAAAGCCCAGGGCCAGATGGCTTCCCAGGGGAATTCTACCAAACATTTAAAGAAGAAATAATACCTATTCTTCTGAAACTGTTCCAAAAAATAGAAACGGAAGGAAAACTTCCAAACTCATTTTATGAGGCCAGCATTACCTTGATCCCAAAACCAGACAAAGACCCCATCAAAAAGGAGAATTACAGACCAATATCCCTGATGAACATGGATGCAAAAATTCTCACCAAAATACTAGCCAATAGGATCCAACAGTACATTAAAAGGATTATTCACCATGACCAAGTGGGATTTATCCCTGGGCTGCAAGGTTGGTTCAACATCCGCAAATCAATCAATGTGATACAATACATTAACAAAAGAAAGAACAAGAATCATATGATCCTCTCAATAGATGCAGAAAAAGCTTTTGACAAAGTACAGCATCCTTTCTTGATCAAAACTCTTCAGAGTATAGGGATAGAGGGTACATACCTCAATATCATAAAAGCCATCTATGAAAAACCTACAGCAAATATTATTCTCAATGGGGAAAAACTGAGAGCTTTCCCCCTAAGGTCAGAAACGCGGCAGGGATGTCCACTATCACCACTGCTATTCAACATAGTATTGGAAGTCCTAGCCACAGCAATCAGACAACAAAAAGAAATCAAAGGCATCCAAATTGGCAAAGAAGAAGTCAAACTCTCACTCTTTGCAGATGATATGATACTTTATGTGGAAAACCCAAAAGACTCCACCCCAAAACTGCTAGAACTCATACAGGAATTCAGTAAAGTGGCAGGATATAAAATCAATGCACAGAAGTCAGTGGCATTCCTGTACACCAACAAGACAGAAGAAAGAGAAATTAAGGAGTCGATCCCATTTACAATTGCACCCAAAACCATAAGATACCTAGGAGTAAATCTAACCAAAGAGACAAAGGATCTGTACTCAGAAAACTATAAAATACTCATGAAAGAAATTGAGGAAGACACAAAGAAATGGAAAAACGTTCCATGCTCATGGATTGGAAGAACAAATATTGTGAAGATCTCAATGTTACCTAGAGCAATCTACATATTCAATGCAATCCCCATCAAAATACCATCCACTTTTTTCAAAGAAATGGAACAAATAATCCTAAAATTTGTATGGAACCAGAAAAGACCCCGCATAGCCAGAGGAATATTGAAAAAGAAAAGCAAAGCCGGCGGCATCACAATTCCGGACTTCAAGCTCTATTACAAAGCTGTCATCATCAAGACAGCATGGTACTGGCACAAAAACAGGCACATAGATCAATGGAACAGAATAGAGAGCCCAGAAATGGACCCTCAACTCTATGGTCAACTAATCTTCGACAAAGCAGGAAAGAATGTCCAATGGAACAAAGACAGTCTCTTCAACAAATGGTGTTGGGAAAATTGGATAGCCACATGCAGAAGAATGAAACTGGACCATTTCCTTACACCACACACAAAAAAAACTCCAAATGGTTGAAAGACCTCAATGTGAGACAGGAGTCCATCCACATCCTAAAGGAGAACACAGGCAGCAACCTCTTTGACCTCAGCCGAAGCAACTTCTTCCTAGAAACATCGCCAAAGGCAAGGGAAGCAAGGGCAAAAATGAACTATTGGGACTTCATCAAGATAAAAAGCTTTTGCAAAGCAAAGGAAACAGTCAACAAAACCAAAAGACAACCGACAGAATGGGAGAAGATATTTGCAAATGACATATCAGATAAAGGGCTAGTATCCAAAATCTATAAAGAACTCATCAAACTCAACACCCAAAGAACAAAGAATCCAATCAAGAAAGGGGCAGAAGACACGAACAGACATTTTTCCAAAGAAGACATCCAAATGGCCAACAGACACATGAAAAAGTGCTCAATATCGCTCAGCATCAGGGAAATCCAAATCAAAACCTCAATGAGATACCACCTCACACCAGTCAGAATGGCTAAAATTAACAAGTCAGGAAACGACAGATGTTGGCGGGGATGCGGAGAAAGGGGAACCCTCCTCCACTGTTGGTGGGAATGCAAGCTGGTGCAGCCACTCTGGAAAACTGTATGGAGGTTCCTCAAAAAGTTGAAAATAGAGCTACCGTATGATCCAGCAATTGCACTACTGGGTATTGACCCCAAAGATACAAAAGTAGGGATCCGAAGGACTACGTGCACCCCGATGTTTATAGCAGCAATGTCCACAATAGCCAAACTGTGGAAAGAGCCAAGATGTCCATCGACAGATGATAAAGAAGAGGTGGTATATATATACAATGGAATATTATGCAGCCATCAAAAGGAATGAGATCTTGCCATTTGCAACGACATGGATGGAACTGGAGGGTATTATGTTGAGTGAAATAAGTCAAACAGAGAAAGACATTATCATATGATCTCACTGATATGAGGAATTCTTAATCGCAGGAAACAAACTGAGTGTTGTTGGAGTGGGGGGTGGGGTGGGAGGGATGGGGTGACTGGGTGATGGACACTGGGGAGGGTGTGTGCTCTGGTAAGCACTGTGAATTGTGCAAGACTGTTGAATCTCAGATCTGTACCTCTGAAACAAATAATGCAATATATGTTAAGAAAAGAAGAAGAAGAAGAAGAAGAAGAAGAAGAAGAAGAAGAAGAAGAAGAAGAAGAAGAAGAAGAAGAAGAAGAAGAAGAAGGTAGCGGGAGGGGAAGAATGAAGCGGGGGAAATCGGAGGGGTAGACGAACCATGAGAGACGATAGACTCTGAAAAACAAACTGAGGGTTCTAGAGGGGAGGGGGGTGGGAGGATGGGTTAGCCTGGTGATGGGTATTGAGGAGGGCACATTCTGCATGGAGCACTGGGTGTTGTGCGCAAACAGTGAATCATGGAACACTTCATCTAAAACTAATGATGTAATGTATGGGGATTAACAAGAATAAAATAAAAAAATAAATAAATAAAAAAGAAAAGAGAAAAGAGAAAAGACCCAAATAAATAAAATCATGAATGAAAGAGGAGAGATCACAACCAACACCAAAGAAATACAAACAATTATAAGAACATATTATGAGCAACTCTATGCCAGTAAATTAGATAATCTGGAAGAAATGGATGCATTCCTAGAGACTTATCAACTACCAAAACTGAACCAGGAAGAAATAGAAAACCTGAACAGACCCATAAACACTAAGGAAATTGAAGCAGTAATAAAAAATCTCCCAATAAATAAGAGCCCAGGCCAGATGGCTTCCTAGGGGAATTCTACAAACATTTAAAGAAGAATTAATACCTATTCTTCTGAAACTGTTCCAAAAAATAGAAATGGAAGGAAAACTTCCAAACTCATTTTATGAAGCCAGCATTACCTTGATCCCCAAACCAGACAAAGACCCCATCAAAAAGGAGTACTACAGACCAATATCCTTGATGAACATGGATGCAAAAATTCTCACCAAACTACCAGCCAATAAGACCCAACAGTACATTAAAGGGATTATTCACCATGACCAAGTGGGATTTATTCCTGGGCTGCAAGGTTGGTTCAACATCTGCAAATCAATCAATGTGATACATCACATTAATAAAAGAAAGAACAAGAACCATAGGATCCTCTCAATTGATGCAGAAAAAGCATTTGACAAGTGCAGCATCCATTCTTGATGATTAAAACTCTTCACAGTGTAGGGATAGATGGTACATACTTCAATATCATAAAAGCCATTTATGAAAAACCCACAGCAAATATCATTCTCAATAGGGAAAAACTGAGAGTTTTCCCCTAAGGTCAGGAACATGACAGGGATGTCCAGTATCACCACTGCTATTCAACATAGTACTAGAAGTCCTAGCCTCAGCAATCAGACAGCAAAAAGAAATAAAAGGCATCCGAATTGGCAAAGAAGAAATCAAACTCTCACTCTTTGCAGATGATATGACACTTTATGTGGAAAACCCAAGACTCTACCCCTAAAACTGCTAGAATTCATACAGTAATTCAGTAAAGTAGCAGGATATAAAATCAATGCACAGAAATCAGTTGTATTTCTATAAAACAATAAGACAGAAGAAAGAGAAATTAGGGAGTTGATCCCATTTACAATTGCACCAAAAACCATCAGATACCTAGGAATAAATCTAACCAAAGAGCCAAAGGATCTGTAATCAGAAAACTGTAGAATACTCATGAAAGAAATTGAGGAAGACACAATGAAACGGAAAAACATTCCATGCTCATGGATTGGAAGAACAAATATTGTGAAAATGTCAATGCTACCTAGAACAATCTACATATTTAATGCAGTCCCTATCAAAATACCATCAACTTTCTTCAAAGAAATGGAACAAATAATCCTAAAATTTGTATGGAATCAGAAGATACCGGAATAGCCAGAGGAATGTTGAAAAAGAAAAGCAAGGTTGGTGGCATCACAATTCCGGACTTCCAGCTCTATTACAAAGCTGTCATCATCAAGACAGTATTGTACTGGCACAGAAACAGACACATAGATCAATGGAACAGAATAGAGAGCCCAGAAATGGACCTTCAACTCTATGGTCAACTAATCTTCAACAAAGCAGGAAAGAATGTCCAATGGAAAAAAGACAGTCTCTTCAACAAATGGTGTTGGGAAAATTGGATGGCCACATGCAGAAGAATGAAACTGGACCATTTCCTTACAGCACACACAAAAATAGACTCAAAATGGATAAAAGACTTAAATGTGAGACAGGAGTCCATCAAAATCCTAGAGGAGAATACAGACAGCAACCTCTTCGACCTCAGCTGGAGCAACTTCTTTCTAGAAACATCGCCAAAGGCAAGGGAAGCAAGGGATGCAAATTCAAATCTAAACCACATTGAGATACCACCTTACACCAGTTAGAATGGCAAAAATTGACAGGGCAAGAAACAACAAATGTTGGAGAGGTTGTGCAGAAAGGGGAACCCTCTTGCACTGTTGGTGGGAATGCAAGTTGGTACAGCCACTTTGGAAAACAATGTGGAGGTGCCTCAAAAAATTAAGTATAGATCTACCCTATGACCCAGCAATTGCACTCCTCGTGTATTTACCCCAAAGACACAGATGTAGTGAAAAGAAGGGCCATATGCACCCCAATGTTCATAGCAGCAATGTCCACAATAGCCAAACTGTGGAAAGAGCAGAGATGCCCTTCAACAGATGAATGGATAAAGAAGATGTGGTCCATATATACAATAGAATATTACTCAGCCATCAGAAAGGATGAATACCCAAGTTTTACATCCACATGAATGGGACTGGAGGAGATTATGCTAAATGAAATAAGTGAAGCGGAGAAAGTCAATTATCATATGGTTTCACTTATTTGTGGAACATAAGAAATAGCATGGAGGACATTAGGAGAAGGAAGGGAAAAATAAAGGTGGGAAATTGGAGGGAGAGATGAACCATGAGAGACTATGGACTTTGAGAAACAAACTGAGGGTTTTGGAGGGGAGGGGGATAGGAGGATGGGTTAGCCCAGTGATGGGTATTAAGGAGAGCATGTATTGTATGGAGCACTGGGTGGTATACAAAAACAATGAATCGTGGATCACCACATCAAAAACTAATGATGTATTGTATGGTGACTAACATAACATAATAAAATTAAATTTAAAAAAAAGAAAGAAAATCTAATAAATAAATAATAAGGAATTGATAAGAAAAAAGTTGGTTGAAAAAAGAAAGAAAAACAATAAAAAAAAAAAAGGACAAACTGTTATTAGGTGGGGGACTAGAACAAAGCCATACACTAGAGATTTAGGGTATATTTTGGTCTGTTAGAAGAAACTGTATCCTAACATTTTAAAGAAAGAAAAACATATATATACAAAAAATAAGTTTAAATACAAAGAAAAGATAGAATATGACTGTAAAAATGAAAATTAAAAAAGATTTTAAAAAGGAATTGATAAGATGTTGGTTGAAAAAGGAAAGAATAAGATTTACAAAAACAGAAAAAGAAGAAATAAAGAAAATTTTAAAAATTAACTTTGAAAGACTAAAGAATCATGGGGAAAAAGCCATGAATTCTATGTGCTGTATTCTCCTAGCACTGGAGTATTGCAGTTCTCATTGATTGGTAAACTTGATCTTGGCTGGATGTTCTTGCTGATCTTCCAGGGGAGGGGCCTGTTGCAGTGATTCTCAAATGTCTTTGCCTGAGGTGGAATTGCACCACCCTTGCCAGGGACCAGGCTAAGTAATCTGCTTGGGTTTGCTCTTGGTAGCTTTTGTTTCCTGAAAGCTTTCCCTACAGCTTTGGAGGATGAGAATGAAAATGGCGGCCTCCCAATCTCTGGCCCCAGAGGAGCCAAGATCTCGGGGCCCCACTACTCAGTGCGCCCTTAGAGAAAAGTAGTCAATAACTCCTTTCTCCCTGGTCTCCGGTGGCACTCCATGTTCACCCTGCCTGTGACTGAGCATTTCTATCTCTGGCACATGACCCCTTTTGGAGTCTCCAAACCCAGCAGATTCCTTCAGTGCACTCCTGTGCCGCTCTTCTGGAGGGAGGAAGGGGAGTCTCCCAGGATCTGCTGCTTGTTGGGCCCCTGCTTGAAGAGCAGTGGCCCGACTGTGCAGCAGATCATGCTTATGACAACCCTGAGCTAAGAGCCCACTCCTTGGCTCACTATTTGTGGCCAGCTTCCCCACTCTGATACCTGGGAGTTCTGCCACACTCAGTCACCCCTAGTTTTTCTGTGACCCTGTGGGTCCTGAGACTACACTGTCCCAGCGAGGGTTCCACCCCCCACTTAGCCATGGAGGCTCCCTGCCCCCACGGTCTATCCCAAATATTGCCTCGGATTCACTTCTCCGCACATCCTACCTTCCAGAAAGTGGTCGCTTTTCTGTTCATAGAATTGCTGTTATTCTTTTCTTTGATCTCCTGTTGAGTTTGTAGGTGTTCAGGATGGTTTGATAACTATATAACTGAATTCCTGGGATCAGACAAAATTTAGGTCTCCCACTTCTCTGCCATCTTGGTCCTCCTCTCAGTTCTTTATCTCTGTTAAGGGTCTCACTGATATCCTCCACTCTTTTCTCCAGTCTAGTTAGTACCTTAATGATCATTACTTTAAATTCTCTATGAGACATATTACCTATATCCATTTTACTTTGGTCTCCTACTGTGGTTTTATCCTTTTCTTTCATTTGGGAGAGGTTTCTCTGTCTCTTCGCTTTGTCTGACATTCTGTGTCTGTTTCTGTATGTTAGGAAAGTTCAGGTTCTTCTCTTGCTCTTAAGGATAATAGCCTTATGAAAAAGGGCTTCTGTAGTGTCCTTCAGTGCAGTGTCCCCTGTTTCCCAGGGCCTGGCACTTCAGGGAGTGTCTCCTATGTGTTTTGCCTGTGTTCTGCTGTTGAGTCTTGGCCTCTTTTTTCCTTCAGTCCAGTTGTCTGCAGAGCCTCTCTTTGCCTATTACGCACAGCATGGTGTGCAATGGTCTGCTTATGAAACAAAACCTATCCTTCACCACTGCCAGAACTGAGGTCTCACAAAATCAGTGGTTCAAGAGATGTGGTGTTGGTGGGTTTGCACAGGTTTTCTCATGAAGGGGTGTGTAGAATGTGGACTCAGACATTTATGACTGGGAGGGTCTGATCTGCTGAAGCATGGATGACAAGTTTGGTGCAAGCAAGTTAGGTAAGGAATGTTGGCACCATGCTGGGTCCTGTAGTCAGCCTTTGTTTATGCAGGGGGCAGGGGAGGGAGGTGGCACCTGACAGCTCCTTTTTTCCTGGAAAGATACCCCATGATCCCTGTCTCTCCAGGCCATGCTCTGAGATGAGGAAATCACTCACTCTTCCATCTGCCCCTGGTGTTTTTCAAACTGCTGGTTCTATGCTGTATCTGCAAGGGCTATTTGTGGTTCTGTCTCTTCAAGATCAGGGTTTCCACTTCCTAATGGCCCCCATGCTCTCCCAGAGCCAAGCACACTTTTTTTTTTTAAGATTTTATTTATTTGTCAGAGAGGGAGTACAAGCAGGGGGAGCAGAAGGCAGAGGGAGAAGCAGGTTCCCCACTGAGCAGGGAGCCTGATGCAGGACTCTATCTCAGGACCCTGAGATCATGACCTGAGCCAAAGGCAGACGCTTAACTGACTGAGCCACCCAGGCGTCCCACACTGACTTTTTTTTAATTCCAGGATTTAAGCCCTGCTGGTTTTAAGAACTTATGAAATTTGGCCCCCCTCCTTTATAAAGGCAAATATTATGGGGACAGGTCCTCTCCGTTCATGTGCTTCTTGATGTGGAAGTCTGTTTTCTTCACTTCTTTGCACTACTTGCTCCCTCCTCACTGCAGACAGCCACAGTCCACTTCATTGCCCTTCCTACCTTCTTCAATGTGGCCTCTTCCCTGCCTTTAGTTGTGAAGTGTGTTCTGCCTATCTTCAGGTCATTTCCTAGGTTATTACACTGATGTGGGTGTTATCTAGTTGTATCCATGGGATGAGGTGAGCTTAGATTCTTCCTACTCTACCATCTTCCCAGTTGACCTTTCTGTTTTCTTTTTTCTTAGCAACCCACAGGAATCTACAGTATGTTCAGTTCTTTTTAGCACTGTGAGACAAGCAAGACTGGAACTAATTTCTCAGGAAGGTGCCAGATAAGATGGATTGTTGGACACAAAGTACAAGTCTTTCCATCACCTGATAGAAGCTGGGAGAAGACTTTTCCATCTGCTCACTCGGTGCTGAGCCAGGAGGATTGGCTCTGGCAATTGGAAGTCCAATCCTCCTTGGGTTCCCACTGGCCCAAAAGTGGCTAGATTATGCTATATCCCATCAGTCCTCTAGTATACTGGAGTATGAGTCCCATTAGCAGGACAGAAGTCAGTCTCCTTGGTAGTCCCCAGAAATGTCAGGATGTTAGTCATACAGTGCACCTTTTTTTCCTTCAAGGACAGTTGGGAGCTGGAGAGTTTTGGTCCACTTGCTCTGTGTTGAGCCTTGGAGTAGGAACTGCTGTTTCTGTTTTCATTGTTGATAGCTGGCTAGGGTATGCTGTGTCTCTTGCCTGTCAGAACTCTGAGACAAGGTAGACAGAAGTCAAAACTCTGGATAGCCCCTAGAAAAGTTGAGACATTAATATGTGATGCACCTCCATCCCTTCCCATGTAAAAACTGGCATCTGAGATTTTTCAACTGTTATTTCTGTGCTTATCTTGGGGGAGTGGCTATGGCAACTGCAAACTTGAATTTCAGTCTTGGTTCTCACTGGCCTCAAGCAGCTAAAGTATGCCATGTCCCATGTTCTGTTAGTGTTCTAAGACAGGCTATACATAAACTAGTCCTCTCTGTGGCCCCTGGAAATACTGGGGCATTGGATATGCAGTGCATCACTTTTCCTCCCCAGGGAGACGCTGGTTGCTGGGGATTTTCAACTGCCAGCTCTATGCTGGGCTGGAACAAGGAGCTATTTCTGTTTTTACCGGCCTTAGGCAACTAGAATATGTCATGCCCCATCAGTCCTCCAAGACAATCTGGACAGATGTCAGTCCCCTGCATAACCCCCAGAAACTTTGGCGTATTGGACATATAGCACATCTCTTTCTTTTCCCAGTGAGGAGTCAGAGAGTATTGTCACAATCATATGGTGCTTTTCTGGGGGTAGGGATTATGGCAAGAAAGTATTTCAAATGTCCCTACTGGTTTTGATGTGTCTGGTTTCACACTTACCCTGCGTGCAGGAGCCTCTTTACTAGTTTCTGAACTTCTCACGGAGGGAATCTGCACCAGAATTGTTTAACTGGTGTGATCATAAGGGAAACAGGGTCCAGGGCTTCTAATTTTGCCATCTTGCTGACCATCCCTGACCAATTTTTAAGAGTAGGTTTTCTAACAGCATAGTCTTTTTTCCCCTTTATTTGTGAATGCATCAATTTCCCTTCAGTTCTGAAAATTTCTGATAGTTTCTCTATATACAGAATTCATCATTGCCAGTTCCTTTATTTCATTAATTGAAAAATGTTGTACCACATTCTTCTGGCCTCCATGATTTCAAATGAGAATTCTTCATTTGAATTGTACCCTTACAAGTGATGCATCATTTTGCTTTTGCTTTAAAGATTTCTTATATTTGTCTTACTTTTCAGTTTAAGTATGATTTGTCTTGGCATGTGTTTCTTTGAGTTAATCCTGTTTTAGGATTTGTGCAACTTCTTGAATCAGCAGGTTTATATCTTTCTCCAAATTTTGGAACACTTCAGCCATTATTTCTTGAAATATCTGTTTAGCCCTACTCTCTGTCTCTCCTTGATTTTTGTAATTTCAAAGATATCAATGTTATATATTTTGTTATTGTCCCATATATCTTTGAAGTTTTCCTCCCTTTTTGCAGTCTATTTTCTTCTCTATTGTTTTGACTGGGTGAATTCTATTTATCTATTCTCAACTCCATATATTCTAACCTCTGTCATTTCCTCTCTACTATTGAGCCCATCTAATGGGCTTTTCATTTTTATTTTTTCAGTTCTCTCATTTCCATTTAGTCTTTTATAAGGTACTTATTTCTTTGCATATATATATGTGCATATATATGTATATATATAATTTTTTTTTGAAAAAAATTGTAATTGTTGAAGCATTTTTATGGTGGTTGCTTTAAAATCCTTGTCAGGATGTATTGGCATCTATTTATTGTCTTTTCTCATTTAAGTTGTGATTTATCTGGTTCTTGATTTGACACATAGTCTTTCATTGTAACCTGGAAATTGTGGTTATTATGTTAGATTTGGAGTCTTATTGAAATCTTTTATTTTAGCAAGCACCCACCTGATTTACATTGAGTACACAAGTTTTAGTCTATTTGGGGGGCTGACAATCTTATTCTAAGAGACTATTGTTATGTCAGGACCTCCATTGTTGGTGTTCCTCAGCTTTCTTGTTTTCTCATGGTGGGGGAGAAGAGTCTCAGGCTCATTTGGATAAAGAAGTTCCCCGTTCTTGCACTTGTCATGGAGGAACCCCCTCACCAACATCACCCTTCTGGGCAGTGACTCTCATTGTGGGAGAGAAGTTTCAGGCCCAGAAAAGAAGGGAGAAATTTTCTTGACCAGTTGTTGTCAATGGAGCTCCCAATTGATCCCCCCTTGCCAGTGGTGCTGGGATCACCTGGTTTTGTCAATGGGACTGTTGATCCAAAAGAAAGAGCTTGGGCCACATGCTGTTAGGTTGGTTCTAGGGAAACAACAGACGTGGTTGCCTTCTGTTGAGTGAAGGAACTTTTAAAATGCCCTGAAGTTTTATACATCTTCCAGGCCTGGGGTTCCGAGCCAGCTCACCTTCCTTGTTATACCTACTTCAGTTATTTCATGCATTATTTTTACTTTAATAATCTCCCTCTTATGAGGGAGAAATAGGGAGATATGAATCTATGCTATCTAGTCTGGATCAGAAGTTACCATAGTTGTGCTTTTTTTAAAATATTTTATTTATTCATTTGAGACACAGAGATACAGAGAGAGAGAGAAAGCATGAGCAGGGAGAGAGGCAGAGGGAGAGGGAGAAGCAGGCTCCCCGCTGAGTCAGGAGCCTGATGTGGGGCTCGATCCCAGGACCCCGGGATCATGACCTAGCCGAAGGCAGACGCTTAACCATCTGAGCCACCCAGGCGCCCCCATAGTTGTGTTTTTGAAAGATTACTCTGGCTGCAGTAAAATTTCCAGATGGAGGCTAGAAAGGATGAGCTATATCATTAATTTTCATCCATTATTTTTTTTAAATGGGATATGTTTAATGGAATTGCTCCCACAATCTGTGAATGCTATTCACAAATGAATCTATAGCAATTTTCAGACCTGATAAATGCTTTTTTTTAATAGCCCAAACTACTTGGATAAGAATATAGTTGCCATGCTATCATTTCCTTTACTAGATGGAGTTGTTTGGTATGAGAAAAACATATATCCTATACTTTCACTGTTTTTTTTAGCTTTTATAGTCAAGACTATACTATCTTCTGCCTCTCCCTCTACTACCTCTATTACTTAAAATGTGAGAGATCTGACATATATATATAATAAACCAACATCATCATCCCAAACACATCCTTCAGTAGTCTCCATCTTCAGATAATTGCTCTCTGACACCCCACCTCACACCCAAACAATGTATCATATGCTTCAGATACATCAACCTTGTTCTCTGGTTGTATCATACTTCACATCTGTATTAGTCATGTTTTTCCAGAGAAACAATGAATAGGAAAGATATATAGAGACAGATTTATTTATAAGGAGCTGTCTCACATGATTATGGAGGCTGACAAGTCCCAAAATCTAGAGTTGGCAAACTGGAACCCCAGGATAGATGATGTAGTTCCAATTTGAAGGTTGCCAGGCTCAAGGCCAGGAAGAGCTCATGTTTCAGCTCAAGTCCAAAGGCAGCAAAAAACTAATTTCCCAGCTTGAAGGCATTCTGGCAGAAGGAGCTTCCTTTTACTCGCAGGATAGACAGTCTTATTGTTGTATTCAGGCCTTCACCTAATTGGATGTGGTCCAATAACATTGGGGAGGGCAATCTTCTTTACTCAATCTACTAATTCAAATGTTAATCTCATCCAGAAATACTCACACAGACACAACCAGAGTAATGTTTAATGAAATGTGGGCATCCCAGATATCACAATATTTTTATTGAGTATATGGTCAAATGTTATTACCTCATTTTTCAAATTTATTGAACACCTAATATGTGCCAAATGCTTTACATATATTATTAAATCTAGTTCATAAACTAAACCAATGAGGTGGGTATTATCATTATTCTCATACTTACAGGAAGTTACTTGTTTACTCTCTGCATGCTTACAACACTTAATTGAGGATTTTATCATACTGTATTGTAATTATCTATTTATATAATTGTTCCTTCACTAAAACCAAGGGTTAAGACAAAGTCTAAGTCTTTAATATGTTTTTTGCACAGAACTGTTCAGTAGGTGCTTTAAAATGCTGAATTCCATCTGCCAAATGTCCTTGATTATTTTAACAATAGTGATAATAATAGTATTAATAAAACTTAGCATTTAGCATAATGTCCTTAAGATCCATTCATGTTGTCACAAATGGCAAGAATTCCTTCTTGTGGCTGAATATCAAATTTTATGCCTATAAACTTCTTCATCCATTTCTCCATTTATGGACACAAGTTGTTTTTATATCTTGGCTATTGTGAATAATGATGCAATAACTATGTGAAAGCATATTTTTCCTTGATATCGTGTTTTCACTTCCTTTAGATATATATCCAAATGTGGAAAATTTGGATCATATAGTATTTCTATTTTTTAATTTTTTGAGAACCCTCCTACTCTTTTCCATAGTCACTGAGCCAATTTATGTTTCCAGATAGAAAAAGACAAAACCTGTATAATATCACTTACATATGGATATTAAAAGAAACTCATAAAAACAGAGGATATTGCTAGTTACCAGAGGCTGGGGTGTGGGAGGAATTGAGGAAAGATTTTTTAAGGGTCCAAACTGCAAACTAAGAGGTAAATAAGTCCTGGGGAGCTAATACATAGTATAGTAATTATATTGTATTATAGACTTCAAAGTTGCTAAGAGACTAGATCTTAATTGTTCCCACCACCAAAAATGAAATGATAATTATGTAACATGATAGAGGTGTTAACTAATGTTATAGTGGTAATCATTGCAATATATAAATATATCAAAATCAATATGTTGTACACCAAAAATTTGCATGATATTATACATCAATTACATTTCAATTAAAAATAGCTGTCATTATTCAATTGCCTATTATGTTTCTCTTTATAATGTTAATCCATTTATTTCAAATAATCAGATATGAAGCAATTTAATCATATAGAGGTTAAAGCTTAGAAAGAAACAAAAATCCTTACTTCATCCTTTTTAATCATACAAAGTACTCTTACCATTTGCCAAATAGGCAACAGTTATCAAAAAGCACTAATATGTATATTCTGAGAACTGAAAGAAGTCAGTATTTGTTGGCTTTTTAATAGAGGATCCAAATAGGTTCTAGAGTTTGAACATGTTATTTGATGTAATTACAACAATCAACACTGAGTCACAAGTACATGAAATTTTCATATGACTGGAACACACACAAAATTTTAACATCAATAATGTATCCATAATGCCACTTGATAGCTACATCAGGCACAACATATGTACAGTGCAGGTACATATGGAAAGAATAGGCGAATTACTTATATTTTTCAAAAATTTTAAGAATTTTCCAGAAAAAGATGACTTTAGTCCTTTGTGAAGATAGGATTTATTGCGGTTAATAATTTCAAGTTAAAATCAAGTATGCAAAGATATTACACAGAATATCTAATCAAGTCTAACTTTGGTGATGATTAAATACCTTACTGCAAAGTGTCCCAAATTTTTGGCTCGAATTTAACATACAAATTGTAATTAAGTATTCTCTTCTTAGTTAAATTATTACATATTTTTACCAATTATGAATAAAGTTGCTTGTCTATACTAGCTATCAATATAAGCCACAAAAGCAAAGATGTGCTCTAGAAATCAGTGTTATTCCCCTGGGCATTAAAAGAGAAGACATAGTGTAAAGAAAGACCTATTGTTTAATAAAGGTAATAATAACATTGCATGTAGATCATTTGCTCCATAACAATACCTATCTTTATTTTTATTTAAATTTAATTAGCCAACATATTGCACTTAATATATATTTAATACATCTATACCTCTGGTAACTAGCAATATCCTCTGTTTTTATGAGTTTCTTTTAATATCCATATGTAAGTGATATTATACAGGTTTTGTCTTTTTCTATCCGGAAACATAAATCTATGTTTTTACATCATTAGTTTTTGATATAATGTTCAATGATTCATTACTTGCATATAACACCCAGTGCTCATCACATCATGTGCCCTCCTTATTGCCCATCACCAAGTTACCCCATACCCCCACCCACCTCCCTTTCCACAATCTTCAGTTTGTTTCTCTGGAGTCAAGAGTCTCATGAGTCTCATATGATTTGTCTCCCTCTCTGATTTCTTTCCCTTCAATTTTCCCTCCCTTCCCCTATTGTCCTCTGCACTATGCTTTATGTTCCACGTGTGAGTGAAACCATATGATAATTGTCTTTCTCTGTTTGACTTATTTCACTTAGCATAATACTCTCCAGTTCCATCCATGTCGATGTAAATGGTAGATATTCATCTTTTATGTTGGCTGAGTAATATCCCATTGTATATATGAACCACATCTTCTTCATCCATTCATCTACTGAAAGGCATTTAACTCTTTCCTCAGTTTGGCTATTGTGGACATTGCTGCTATGAACATTGGGGTGCATGTGTCCCTTTTTTCACTACATCTGTATCTTTGGGGTAGTGCAATTGCTGGGTCATAGGGTAGCTCTATTTTTAATCTATCTTAATGAGTTATGACTCAAAGGCCAAATTCACCCAATTCAATCACTGATTATTAAAATCCTGGACAAGATAATCAACTTTCTTCATGATTTTAGAAATTGATCAGTTCAATTTGATGAATCAATTAGAAAATAGCTTAGATAATTCTCACCTCAGTGTGTATTTACACAATCTGCACTGTCTTGCTCAATATGATATTATTAGTATATTGGCCTTGACATTTTAATCATATTCAACTAATATTATATATACCATCTTATTTAATTAAGGTTGAGGTAAGTTTCAGTGATAAAATAAGTTTTATTTTCACCCACTCCCACACCTAACATAGTGCCTCAAACTTAGTAGGTACTAATAAGAGACAGAGTAAGCATGTGGACCCATGTCTTATTCCTCTAGGTTTTGTGATATCTCCAGCACAATATACCACTGTCTTCAGCAGATGATATACCCTACACCTCTTTTTAAATTCATCACCTAGATCAGAGCATTGTATATAGTAGGAACTCAATAAATGCTGTTAGTGAAGCATATAAAAATCAATGGTCTTTCTCAGTCATCATGCTGTTTGATCTCTACAGGAGTTGATTGTGATATCCATTGTCTCATTTAATGTTTCTCTGTGTGATCAATTCCATGCAACAGATGTATTAAATATCTATTAAGTGCAATGCACCATACATAGGCATGGGAAAGAGCAAGAGATCAACATATGATGCACAGTTCTTACTCTCAGTTTGAGTGCATAGGAGAAATACAAAAATCATTTTAGCATAAAACCAGATGCATGTGCTTGCTAAAACACAAGCGAAGTGCTATGTAAGTTGTAATTAATGATATCTTTGTCTTTTATTTGTAAGACATATGGTGAATGGCAGAGTATGGTTTCTAAGATCCATTTGGATACAAACCATTCACTGCAGAAACTTATGGCAATCATAATATTAATCTTTTTTGGACATGTGGAAGCCATTTTGCTTCTTTCTTAGCAATATACTGTCTTATGGACCTCAGTGTCTACAAAAATGAGTGATATTATTTTTAAGAAGGAAAGTAGTACGAACCTTTGGCTTCTGAGAAGCAGCACATTCAGAAGGAAGTAATCTATCTTATTGCTATTTGCTGGAGATAAAGAGAAAGAGTTGATGTTTTTCCCACAATAGTCAGGAGGATTTTCTCTAAAAATTTTAAACTTGTGTCATGGTGCAAAATAATTCCTACTCTACATGGAACAATTTTATGGTAGGCATAGAAAGAAGCACTATCCTTTATCATTTTTCTCTATTTTTAGTGATAGATATGTCCAAGCAACTTTCATTAATACAAGTCCTATAAATCTTTATTAGAACAAGGAGTAAAGTGAACAACATTAACCCATATACTAAAATATTAATACAAGTTACTCCAGGGAGGAGAAAGGTATGCCCTGAAATGAAAATGTTAGTCTGAAAGATGAAAAGCTATGAAAAGATGAATAGAGCCATACTGACCAGATTAGGGAGGAGAGATCAGGAGGACTGGGTAAAAATAGCCATGAGAAATAAACCAGAAATAGTTAACAACACACACATTCCATGCATAAGGTTTTACATAAAGTTTAACAAATATTATTTCTGAATCAGTGGAGTGAGGAATAAAAGGAAGTGAACATAATCCAATAAGGAACATTTAAGGACTAAGAAGTGAAAATATTAATGGATACCAGAATGTAAGTGTCAATGGACTTGTCCTTGGGGCCTCATTTTAAGGAAAATTTTTCAACTATGTATCGCAGGAAATAGCACTAATGTTCTTCACTTCTTAGAGAGTTGGAATGCACAAATCCCTGAATATGGTGGTAGCATGTCTATGTTAGATGTGGCTTTCTGAATAAGCAAACATGTGAATAAAAGCTTTAGTTTTAAGCCTAAACAAATCAGAGTTCTGAAATTTTCTCATAACTTTACTATCTTCAATTTTTTTCATCACTGAAACATTTATTTAACCCATTTACTCTGAAACTGAACCTCAACCAACACCCTTATGACTAGTATTTACAATAAACTTCTGCTGATCCAGAAATAAAAAGCCACAAATGCAAGATCACCAAACTGTTATCTACTACCCTGTACAAGGATTATTGATCTTCACAATGATGCTTTATTACACTAGATCTTGAATTCCATTCAATAAACTTTTAAAAATTGTACTCAGTTTTAGATCTCAGAAAATCATATATTTAATATGGTAACACTCAACAAATGTAGAATATGAAAAGAATTTATTGGAGAAAAGTGGAATATGCAGTTGAATAGATAAATGGGTGAAGGAAATTTACATTTACCAAATACTATACTTGTCATCCATGGAGAAAATACCTCATGCAAATCTAATTACAATCTATGAAGTACATGTTATTATCCCTATTGGGAATCAAGGGGGTCAAAGTTTACGTTGCCCAAAATCCCACATTTAGTAAATGGTAGAGTGATATTTGACTCATGACTGTCACTAAACCTCTGAGTCTTAACCACTCCAGTCCAGTTAGAGAAATTTATGGAATTGGTATTAAAAGCCTTTGAAATAGTTTAAATATGTAAATTACATAATAGAAGCAATGTTTTAGGTAAATTAGAATGGTAATCAGAGGGGGCGCCTGGGTAGCTCAGTCGTTAAGCGTCTGCCTTCGGCTCAGGTCATGATCCCAGGGTCCTGGAATCGAGCCCCGCATCGGGCTCCCTGCTCCGCAGGAAGCCTGCTTCTCCCTCTCCCATTCCCTCTGCTTGTGTTCCCTCTCTCACTGTGTCTCTCTCTGTCAAATAAATAAATAAAATCTTAAAAAAAAAAAAAAGAATGGTAATCAGAGCAAGAAAAAAGGAAGGAAAATATAAAGTTAAGAAAGCCAGGTGGCAGAAATGAGACATAGATATCTGTTTCAACAAAATAGTGTCATCCACTAAATACATGAACTAAGAGAATGGTAGTAGGACTAGAAAGGAGGAAATGGTAATGAGATATAAATGAACTGACTGCATGTAGAAGGCAAGCTAGATATATAAAAAGGAGTAACCCAAACCAGGGTGATCGGTCCAAAGAACCTCCATCCCTTTATGCCACGTTCCAAGAGGATCCATCCTGCACCACATCTATTTACACCAGCCAAAAGTTGAGTGAAATGGTTTAAGAGGAAACAAGATAATGCCTGTCAGGCAGGCAGTAATAGAGTATGTTTATAGTGTCTGTGAAGGAAACAAAATAGTGATATTTCTGTCCTCATTTGTTACAAGCACCCCAATATTTACAACTCAAACAATTTGTTTAGCTGGAGGAGAAGTCATCATATAAGGCATAAAGCATAAGAGTTGGCATGGGTGAAAAAAAGTTTGGGCAACTGAGAGGATAATTTTAAGTAGAGACATAAGTTGTAACTTGTAAACTGACTGCCGGAAAATAGAAGCATCATTTCATGAGGTTGGCTGGATTTTTCCTGCCTATGATTCTCCTCTTCTTCCCCTAAATTATCCATTTCCATTTCTTCTTCTTCAGTTACTGTCTTCCTGGCACTACAATGGATTACAAATCAACTTTCATTCAAATAAATATTTAACTAGAAATGGTAAAATTATGATAGGAGGACTTCTGCTTTCTGGTTCAGCATGTAAGGAGCTTAGAAGTCATCACTTCCATCCTCACAACAAGAAAAAAGCTGAACACATTGAAAGCTAATAACTCTTCTCAGATTAATGAGTAATTGAAATAGGGAAAAGAGCTGCCTTCAAAATTAGAGACACACAAGTATATACACAGAATCACAGAATACTAGAAGAGAAACCACAACTGGTGCCAGTACTACAGTAGGAAATTTTAAACTACAATTAACAAATGGCTGGAGACCAGGTATAGAGAAGCTTGAGAGGTAAAATCTCCAAGGGTGGAGACCAGCCTTAGAGGAGCCCTTCACATTACCATGTTTTACCATCAGGAGCCCTACCACATTCCTAAAGAGAGGTTGCAAAACTGATGCAATCACTCTGGAAAACAGTACGGAAGTTCCTCAAGAAGTTAAAAATAAAACTACCTTATGACCCAGCAATTGCACTACTAGGTATTTATCCAAAGAATACAAAAATAGTGATTTGAAGGGACACATGCACTCCAATGTTTATAGCAGCATTGTCGACAATAACCAAACTATGGAACAAACCCAGATGTCCATTGAATAATGAATGGATAAAGAAGATGTGGCATATATATTCAATGGAATATTACTCAGCCATCAAAAAGAATGAAATTTTGCCATTTGCAACAATGTGGATGGAACTAGAGAGTATTATGGTAAGTAAGATAAGTCAGTCACAGAAAGATAAATACCAAGTAATTCCACTCATATGTGGAATTTAAGAAACAAAACAGATGAACATAAGGGAAGGGAAGGAAAAATAAGATGAAAACAGAAGGGGACAAAACATAAGAGACTCTTAACTATAAGAAACAAACTGAAGGTTACTGGAGAAGAGGTGGATGGGGCAATGGGGTGATGGGTATTAAGGGGAGCACTTGATGTAATAAGCACTGGGCATAAAGAGCACTGATGAAACACTGAATTCTATCCCAAAATTAATAATACACTATATATTAGCTAACTTGAATTTAAATAAACCTCCCCCCAAAAAAGAGAGAGAGAGTGTAAGAAAAATCCCCTCATGCTTCTGGCAGTGTCAGAAGAAAAGTACCCATTTTGAAATATGCCCAAAGCATTTTCTTCTTAACAAGCCTTGCCATCAAGGGAAACTATTTCACCAGAATATGATTAATTAGGGTTATTCCAGAGTCTAACCAACATACGATAAGGGAATTATCTAACTCTAGCCTCCTCTAGCCTTCCTACCAAACCTAGGGGGGAGAAAAATGAGAAGCACTTGCAAAGTCCACAGTCCAGACACATCAGCTCACTAAAAGACTGAAACCTAATCATAGTACTAAAGGATGCTTCTCCTCTCCTCTCCCACACATTACCATCAAATCAATAGGGCTCCTCTGTAATAAAAGAATACAACAGAAAGAACTGCACATCTTAGGTCTTATATAAGAAAACATTTGTAAGGAAACCCAAAGACAATGGAGAAGATAAAAACAAGGATACCGGAGAAAATTCTAGCCTTTGACATCTACAGCTACAGCAAACAGTAAATGCAGCCTAACTCCTAGCAAGACAAACATAGAACCTTACACCAAAGGCCTCTTTACCTCAGTTCCTTTTACCTAGTATATGGTGTCCAACTTTCAAGACATACAAAACCACCCATATACACACAAAGTGTTTGAAGAGACAGAAAAAGCATTAAAAACAAATGAAGACATGCAGAGATGTTTAAAGTATAAGACTAGGAATTTAAAACAGCTGCAATTAATATGCTAAGGGCTGTAAAGAACAAAGTGTACAACATACAGTAACAGATGGAAACTCTAAGAAAGAATCAAAATATCAGAAATCAAAAAACACTCTAATATAAATAAGGAATGTCTTTGATAAATTGATGGAGAGGACTGAGAGGAAAAAAAACTGAGTTTTAAGGCATATCAATAGAAATTTCTCAAAAAGAAATGCAAATATAAAAAAATGAAAAGGGCAAAATGGAATATCCTAGAACTAAAGGAAAATTACAAGTGGTATAATACTTATATAAAGGGAATAGCAAAAAGAGGGGGAAAAAAGGCAGAAATGGAGAAGAAATGGTTGAAATAATTACTGAGCATTTAACAAAATTAATGAAAGAAGTCAAACTACAGATCTAGGAAGCTCAAAGAACACCAAGCAGGAAAAATACCAAAAAAAAAATCTATATTTATCCATATCACATTTAAACTGCATGAAATCCATTCATCTGTTGAAGGGCATCTTGGCTCCTTCCACAGTTTTGCTATTGTGCTATTGTTGCTATGAACATTGGGGTGCATGTGTAAAGCAGATGTGGTCCATATATACAATGGAATATTACTCAGCCATCAGAAAGAATGAATACCCAACATTTGCATCAACATGGATGGAACTGGAGGAGATTATGCTAAGTGAAATAAGACAAACAGAGAAAGACAATTATCATATGGTTTCAGTTATTTGGGGAACATAAGGAATAGCATGGAGGACATTAGGAGAAGGAAGGGGAAAATGAACGGGGCAAATCAGAGGAGGAGATGAACCATGAGGGACTATTGACTCTGATACACAAACTGAGAGTTTTAGAGTGGAGGGGGGTGGGGTAATGGGCTAGCCCAGTGATGGGGAGGGTATGTACTGCATGGAGAACTGGGTGTAATACACAAACAATGAATCATGGAACACTACATAAAAAACTAATGATGTACTGTATGGTGACTAACATAACATAATAAAAAAATAAAAACTGCATGAAATCAAAGACAAAGAAAAATCTTGAAAGAGCCAGAGTGAAAAAAACTTACCTATAAGAAGAACAAAAATGTGAATTAAATTTGAATTTTCATAAGAATCCATGAAAGCAAGAAGAGAGGAGAGTTAATCATTTAAATTATTTAAAGGAAAAAACCACTACTAACCTAGAATTCTGTATTCAGTGAAGTTGTCGTCCAAAAGTGAAAGAGAAATAGAGTTTCTCAGACAAATGAAAATTAAGGGACTTTTTTGCTAGTATACCTGTCATGCAAGAAATATTAAATATTCATTTTTTAAAAGATTTTATTTATTTTTTTGAGAAAGAACTAGAGAGAGAGAGCATAAGCAGGGGGGAGGAGTGGCAGAAGGAGAGGGAGAAATGACTCCCCACTGAGCAGGGAAGCCAAAGCGGGCTCAATCCCAGGACCCCAGGATCATGACCTGAGCTGAAGGGAGACATTCAAAAACTGAGCCACCCAGGCACCCCAATATTAAATATTCTCAAGAAAAAAGGAAACTTAGATCTACATAAAGAAAGGAAGGATATTAGAGAAGGAATAAACAGAGGTAAATAAATCTTATTTTTCTTTTCTTAAATGATCTGACAAATAAAAGTTTGTTCAAAAAGTAACAGGAATAAATGAGAAATGAATGACAGAAATGTTTTACGAGATGGAAGGGAAAAATTGGGATGATTATGTTATAAGATATTTCCACTACCTGTGAAGCAGTACAGAGTTATTTGAAAACGGACTTGGCTTAGTTGCAAATATTTAGTGCAAACACTGGGGCAATCACTAAAAACAAAATTTTTGTTTATTTTTATTTTATTTTATTTTATTTTTTATTTATTTTTATTATTATATTCAATTAGCCAGCATATAGTACATCATTAGTTTTTGATGGATTGTTCAATGATTCATTACTTGGGTATAAAACTCAGTGTGCATCACCACATGTGCCCTCCTTAATACCCATCACCCGGTTACCCCATTGCCCTAGCCCCCTTCATTCTGTAACCCTCAGTTTGGTTCCCAGAGTCCAGAGTCTCTAATGGTTTGTCTCCCTCTCTGATTTCTTTCCCTCCAGTTTTCCTTCCATTCCCTTGTGGTCCTCTGCACTATTCCTTATGTTCCACATATGAGTGAAACCATATGATAATTATCTTTCTCTGCTTGACTTATTTCACTCAGCATAATACCCTCCAGTTCCATCCACATTGAGGTAAACGGTGGGTATTTATCCTTTCTGATGGCTAAATAATATTCCATTGTATATATGGACCAAACCTTCTTTATCCACTCAACTGTTGAAGGGCATCTTGGCTCCTTCCACAGTTTGGCTACTGTGGACATTGCTTCTATGAACATTGGGGTGCATGTGTCCCTTCTTTTCACTACATCTGTGTCTTTGGGGTAAATACCTAGTAGTGCAATTGCTGAGTCATAGGGTAGCTCTATTTTTAATATCTTGAGGAACCTCCATAATGTTTTCCAGAGTGGCTGTACTAGCTTGCACTCCCACCAACAGTGTAAGAGGCTTCCAGCTTCTCCATATCCTCTCCAACATTTGTTGTTTCCTGCCTTGTCAATTTTTGCCATTCTAATTGGTGTAAGGTGGTACTTCATTATGATTTTGATTTGTATTTCCCTGATGGCTAGTGATGTTGAGCATTTTTTTCATTTGTCTGTTAGCCATTTGTATATCTTCTTTGGAGAAGTGTCTGTTCATCTTTCTGCCCATTTCTTGACTGGATTATTTGTTTTTTGGGTGTTGAGTTTGAGAAGATCTTTATAGATCTTGGATACTAGTCCTCTATCCATAATGTTATTTGCAAATATCTTCTCCTATTCTGTAGACTTCCTCTTAGATTTGATGACTGTTTCCATTGCTGTGAAGATGCTTTTAATCCTGATGAAGTTCCAATAGTGCATTTTTGCCCTTGCTTCCCTTGCCTTTGGAGACACATCTTGAAAGAAGTCACTGTGGCCAATGTCAAAGAGGTTACTGCTTATGTTGTCCTCTAGGATTTTGATGGATTCCTGTCTCACATTGAGGTCTTTCATCCATTTTGAGTTTATCTTTGTGTATGGTGTAAGAGAATGGTCCAGCTTCATTCTTCTTCATGGGGCTGTCCAATTTTCCCAACACCATTTGTTGAAGAGACTGTCTTTTTTCCGTTGGATATTCTTTATTCTTTCCTGATTTGTCAAAGATTAGTTGACCATAGAGTTGAGGGTCCATTTCTGGAGTCTCTATTCTGTTCCATGGATCTATGTGCCTGTCTTTGTGCCAATACCATGCTGTATTGATGATCACAGCTTTGTAATATAGCTTGAAGTCAGGCATTGTGATGCCCTAGCTTTGGTTTTCTTTTTCAGTGATCTCCTGGCAATTCAGGGTCTTTTCTGGTTCCATACAAATTTTAGAATTGTTTGTTCCATCTCTGTGAAAAAAGTTGATGGTATTTTGATAAGGATTATATTGAAAGTGTAGATTGCTCTGGGCAGCATAGACATTTTCACAATGTTTATTCTTCCAATCCATGAACATGAAATGTTTTTCCATCTCTTTGTGTCTTCCTCAATTTCTTTCATAAGTGTTCTGTAGTTTCTAGAGTAGAGATCCTTTACTTCTTTCTTTAGATTTATTCCTAGGCATCTTATGGTTTTTGGTGCTATTGTAAATGGAATTGACTCCTTAATTTCTCTTTCTTCAGTCACATTATTAGTGTATAGAAATGCAACTGATTTCTGGGTATTGATTTTGTAATCTGCCACGTTGCTGAATTGCTGTATAAATTCTAAAATTTGGGGGTGGAGTCTTTTGCATTTTCCACATAAAGTATCATATCATCTGCAAAGAGAGAGCATTTGACTTCTCCTTCGCCAATTTGCATGCCTTTTATGTCTTTTTGTTGTCTGATTGCTGAGGCTAGGACTTCTAGTACTATGTTGAACAATAGCGGTGAGAGTGGGCATCCCTGTCTTGTTCATGAACTTAAGGGAAAAGCACTCAGTTTTTCCCCATTGAGAATGATATTCACTGTAGGCTTTTCATGATGGCTTTTATGATGTTGAGGTATGTTCCTACTATCCCTATATTTTGAAGAGTTTTAATCATGAAAGGATGCTGGATTTTGTCAAATGTTTTTTTCTGCATCAATTGAGAGGATCATATAGTTCTTGTCTCTTCTTTTGTTAATGTGTTCTATCACGTTGATTGATTTGTGAATGTTGAACCACACTTGCATCCCAGAAATAAACCCTACTTGGTCATGGTGAATAATCCTTTAAATATACTGTTGAATCCTATTAGCTAGGATCTTGTTGAGTATTTTAGCATCTATGCTCATCAGGGTTATCAATCTGTAATTCTCCTTTTTGGTGGGGTCTTTGTCTGGTTTTGGGATCAGGTAATGCTGGCCTAATAGAATGAGTTTGGAAGTTTTCCTTCCATTTCTATTTTTTTGAAACAGCTTCAGTAAGAATAGGTATTTCTTCTTTATGTGTTTGGTAGAATTCCCCTGGGAAGCCATCTGGCCCTGCACTCTTGTTTTTGGGGAAGTTTTTGATTACTGTTTCAATTTCCTTGCTGGCTATTTGTTTGTTCAGATTGTCTATTTCTTCTTGTTTCAGTCATGGTAGTTTATAAGTGTCCAGGAATGCATCCATTTCTTCCAGATTGCCTAGTTTGTTGGCATATAGCTGCTGGTAGTAAGTTTAAATAATTGCCTCTATTTTCTTAGTATTGGTCGTGATTTCTGCCCTTTCATTCATGATTTTATTAATTTGGGTCCTTTCTCTTTTCTTTTGGATATGTCTGGCCAGAGGTTTATCAATCTTATTAATTCTTTCAAAGAATGAGCTTCTAGTTTCATTGATCTGTTCTACTGTTCTTCTAGTTTCTATTTCATTGATCTCTGCTCTAATCTTTATTATTTATCTTCTCCTGCTTGGTTTAGGCTTTATTTGCTGTTCTTTCTCTAGATCCATTAGGTATAAGGTTAGCTTGTGCATTTGGGATTTTTCTACTTTTTTGAGAGAAGCTTGGATGGCTATGTACTTCCCTCTAAGGACCGCCTTTGCAGTATACCATAGGTTTAGAACTGATGTGTTTTCATTTTCATTGGTTTGCATGAACTGTTTAAGTTCCTCTTTAATTTTCTGATTGACCCATTCGTTCTTTAGCAGGATGCTTTTTAACCTCCAAGTGTTTGCGTTCCTTCCAAACACTTTGGCTCTTTATGTGCCAAACTGCCAAAACCTGGGGCTGCTCTTCTTCTCCCAGGGGAGCCTCAGGAACCCATGAGCACTTCTGCACCTTGTGATTCTGCAACTGCCAGTGGCCCTGGGCTCATGCGTGCACTCTCCTCCACAGCTCCTAGGTCACGCTGGGTGCTGCCCTAGTGTCTCCTTGTGGGCCACACCGCCCTGAGAACTGTCCCTGTCATGGGTGTAAGCAGTTCTTTATCTCCCCTAGGATGTTAGACAGCCCGCACCTTCTTGTCCTTTTCAGGGTGGTCATTCAGAGGGCAGCCTCCCATTGGCTTGGCTCACGATTTATGGTATCTGGAGCTGAAAGTCCCCTCTGTGCTCGCTGACCACAACCAGTCTCCCTGCTCCATCACTTGGGCACTCTATCAGTTCAGGCTCCCCCGTTCTTTCTGAGTCTCCTGGAATCCTGAGGCCACAGTGATCCTCCTAGAATTCTGCCCTACTTTCTCCCTATGCCCTTTTCAGAAGGGGGTGCTTCTCACTAGAGTAGATTTCCAAGGGTCTGGATTTTTTTGCTCCAGTGATATCACCTTTTGGTGGTCTGCTTATGGAGGCTCCCTCCCCCCTCTGATTATCTTTGGATATTTTCCCTGAAGATTCAAGGTTCTGCACATCCTACCTGGAAAAAAGTAGTCATTTTTCTGCTTGTGGAATTCCAAATAAATCTTCTTAAATCTCAGGTTGAATTCATGTGTGTTCAGAATGGTTTGATAGATATCCAGCTAAATGTGAGGGACCAGATGAAATGAGGTCCCCTACTCAGCCGTCATCTTGCTCCCCCCCAAGTACTATTTTAAATAACAGTGGTGAGAGTGGTCATCCCTGTCTTGTTCCTGACCATAGAGGAAAAGCTCTCAAGTTTTTCCCCACTAAAGATTATATTCGCTG
Organism: Mirounga leonina; assembly: GCF_011800145.1. Lineage (NCBI taxonomy): Eukaryota > Metazoa > Chordata > Mammalia > Carnivora > Phocidae > Mirounga > Mirounga leonina. Next base: position 8,769,580 of record NW_023270513.1, on the reverse strand, counting down.
TGGGTCTTTTGTATATGGCCTTTATGATGTTGAGGTATGTTCCCTTTATCCCCACTTTGTTGAGGGTTTTTATCATGAATGGATGTTGAACTTTGTCAAATACTTTTTCTGTATCAACTGAAAAGATCATATGGTTCTTATCCTTTCTTTTATTAATGTGGTGTATCAAGTTGATTGATTGGCAAATATTGAACCATACTTGCAGCCCAGGAATAAATCCAACTTGGTCATATTGAATGATTCTTTTAATGTACTACTGGATTTGATTTGCTAGTATTTTGTTGAGAATTGTTGCATCCATGTTCATTAGGGATATTGGCCTGCACTTCTCTTTTTTAGTGGAGTCATTGTCTTTTTTGGGGATAATGGTTATATTGGCCTCCTAGAATGAATTTTGAAGTTTTCCTTCCATTTCTATTTTTTGGAATATTTTGAGAAGAATAGGTATTAACACTTCTTTAAATGTCTGTTAATTTTCCCATGTGAAACCATCTGGCCCTGGCCTTTTGTTTGTTGGGAGATTTTGATTCCTGATTCAATTTCTTTGCTGGTTACCAGTCTGGTCAAGTTTTTTATTTCTCCCTATTTCAGTTTTGTTAGTTTATATGTTTCTAGGAGTTTATCCATTTCTTCCACGTTGTCCAATTTGTTGGCATATAGGTTTTCATAATACTCTCATAATTATTTGTATTTCTGTGGTGTTAGTGGTTATTTCTTGTTTCTTGTTTGTGATTTCATTTATTTGGGTCTTTCTCTTTTCATTTTGATGAGTCTGGCTAGAGGTTTATCAATTTTATTAATTCTTTCAAAGAACCAGCTCCTGTTGTTGTTATTATTGTTTGGTTTCTAAATCATTTATTTTCTCTCTAATCTTTATTATTTCCCATCTTCTGCTGGCTTTAGGCTTCTTTTGTGGTTCTTTGTCTAGCTCCTTTAAGTGTAAGGTTAGGTTCTCTATCTGACATTTTTCTTGCTTCTTGAGGTAGGCTTGTATTGTTATATACTTCCCTCTTAGGGCCACTTTTTCTGCATCCCAAAGGTTTTAGACCATCATGTTTTCATTTTCATTTGTTTCCATGTATTTTTTATTTCTTCTTTGATTTCCTGGTTGGCCCATTCATTGTTTAGTAGCATGTTGCTTAGCCTCTATGTATTTGTCAACTTTCCAATTTTTTTTATTGTGATTGACTTAAAGTTTCATAGCATTGCAGTCAGGAAGGATGCATGGTATGATCTCAATCTTTTTGTACTTGCTGATGGTTGATTTGTGACTCTCTATTCTGGAGAATGTTCCATGTGCAGTTGAAAAGAATGTATATTCTGCTTCTTTAGGATGAAATGTTCTGAATATATCTGTTAAGTCCTTCTGGTCCAGTACATCATTCAAAGTCATTGTTTCCTAATTGATCTACTTAGATGATCTGTCCATTGTTGTAAGTGAATGTTAAAGACCACTAATATTACTGTATTATTGTCAATGAGTTCTTTTACTTTTGTTATTTTTAAAATATTTTTTAAAGATGTATTTTTTTAAAAGATTTTATTTATTTATTTGACACAGAGAGATACAGTGAGAGAGGGAACACAAGCAGGGGTAGTGGGAGAGGGAGAAGCAGGCTTCTCACTGAGCAGGGAGCCTGACACAGGGCTCAATCTTAAGACCCTGGGATCATGACCCAAGCTGAAGGCAGACGCTTTAATGACTGAGCCACCCAGGCACCCCAAGATTTATTTATTTATTTTAGAGAAAGAAAGAGTTCTAGAGCATGAAGAAGGGGAAGGGCAGAGTAAGAGGGAGAGTGAGAATCTCAAGCAGACTCCCCACTGAGGATGTAGCCCAATGTGTGGCTCAATCTTATGACCCTGTGATCATGACCTGAGGCAAAATCAAGAGTTGGACGCTTAACTGACTGAGTCACCCAGGTGCCCTTCCTTTATGTTTGCTACTAATTATTTTATGTATTTGGGTGCTCCCAAGTTGGAGCCATTAATATTTACAATAGTTGAACCTTCTTGTTGGATAGACCCTTTCATTATGATATACTGCCCTACTTCATCTCTTATTACAGTCTTTGGTTTAAAATCCAGTTTTTCAAATGGCTATGCCACCTGTAGGATCTGATTAATTTAATTAAAGGGATTATTTTAATAAAAAATAAATAATAAATAAATAATAAATAAATAAATAAAGTCTAGTTTGGTATAAGTATGGCTCCTCTGGCTTTCTTTTAACATCCATTAGCATGATAGATGGTCTCCATCCCTTCACTTTCAATCTACAGGTGACTTTAGGTATAAAATGAATCCCTTCTAGGCAGCATATAGCTGGGTCTTGTTTTTTTGTTTTTGTTTTTTGTTTTTTTTATCCATTCTGACACACTATGTCTTTTGATAGGAGATTTTAGTTCATTTACATTCAGAGTAATTATTGATATATATGTATTTAGTGACATTTTATTACTTGTTTTGCCTTTATTTCTGAAGATTTTCTTGTTCCTTTCTAGTCTTTGTTGCTTTTAATTTTTCTTTACCACTCAAAGAGTCCCCTTTAATATTTTGTGCAGAGCTAGTTTAGTGGTCATGAACTCTTGTAGATTTTGCTTGTCTGGAAAACTCTTTATCTCTCTGTTCTGAATGGTAGCCTTGGTGGATAGAGTAACCATTGGCTACAGATTTTTCCCATTCAGCATGTTGACTATGTCACTGCCTTCAGGCCTGCCAAGTTTCTGTAAAGAGATCTGCAGCTAGCCTTATGGGTCTTCCTTTGTAAGTTAGGACATCTTTTGTCTTGTTTCTTTTAAGATTTTTTTATCACTATATTTTGCAAATTTAACTACAATATGGCTTTGTGTTGGCTTGCTTTTGTTGATTTTGACGGGAGTTCTCTGGATGTTCTCTGTGATTTGGATGTCTGTTTCCTTCCCCAGATTAGGAAAATTTTCAACTATTATTTCCTCAAATAAAACATCTGCCCCCTTTTCTCTCTCTTCTTCTTCTGGGACTCCTGTGATATGAATGGCATTACATTTGATGGCTTCACTAAGTTCCCTAAGTCTAGTCTCATGTTCCACAATTCTTCCTCTCTTTTGTTCAGCTTCATTATGTACATTATTTTACCTTCTATATCACTCATTCATTCCCCCTTCTTCTTCTTTCCTTGTGGTCATTACATGCAATATGTTTTGAATATCAATTATTGCATTTTTCATTTTTGCCTGATTGTTTTTTAACTCTTTTATCCCTGTGGTAAGGGTCTCCCTGATGTCTTCCATGCTTTTCTCAGGCCCACTTAGTTTCGTTACTATTGTTGCTTTAAATTTTCCATAAGGCGTATTCCTTATATCTGTTTCGTTTAAGTCTCTGGCTGTGACTTTTTCTTGTTCTTTCTATTGGGTTGAATTCCTCCATCTTGGCATTTTGTCTAAGCCTCTGTCTTCTTCTCTGTGTTAGAAAAGCCTGTTATATTTCTTGCTTCTGAGACTAATAGCTTTATGAAGAAGAGGTCATATAGTGTCCAGGGCCTGGTGCTTCAGGGAGTGTCTCTGTTGTATGATGCATGCGCTCTGTCGTTGTGTTTCAACTGCTCTAGCCCTCATCTCATTCATCTGCAGAGGTTCTCCTTGCTTACTGTAGGCTGTTTTGGATTTTGCCCAGACTGTGGCGAGTTTTAACTAGGCGTGCTCTGGTCTGCTTGTTAAATGAGACCTGATGCTACTTCCAACTAGAACTGAAGATTGCCAGAACTCTTTGGTAAGTAGACATGTTATACGTGGGTTTTTCTGTTGGTGTTCTAGGGAAGGAGCCTACTGCATCAGTTCTTTTACATACTTGACAAAGAAAAGCAGTACCAGCAAAGCACAGGGAAGTGGGACTTGCATTCAGGCTAGGCAGCCAGTATTGGCCCTCTGCTGCCTCCTGAAATTGGTTTATGTTGAGGGGCAGGGGAGGGAAATGGCACCAGCCCACTCCTTTTGTCTCTGGAGAGGTGAGTCTGTGCTTGCTATTCTCAGGGAAGAACTCCCAAAAGAGCAAATAATTTCCCATTGTGTATCCCAAGTGCTTTTCAGATCACTGTTTTCATGCTGTCTGTCTCTGGGTTGTTTTCCTGCCTGGTGCAGTGCAGTGCACTTTGGGATTTATCCCTGCCAAGCCTGTTAACTTTTAAAACTCCAAACTTTAGGGACCTGGTGTGGCAGGGACCTTCACTGGTCTTCTAAGGTAGGGTTTCACAATGCTGGAACAGATGTAGGTTTGACTGAAAAAGGTAGTCACACCAGAGCCCAGGTTTGTGATATGTGGAGCAAAGCATGACAAAGAGCCAGTCCCTGGGTTAGCCACCCTCAGTAGGTGTCTCTGCACTTATGCTGATGTGCAGAGGAAAGAAATGATGCCTGCCAGCTCTTTTGTCCCCTGAGGGGCATCTTTGTGAACACCACCTGTCACAAATCCAAGAAGAGGGAAAAGTCTTTTCCTGTATGTTTTAGGCGATCCTCAGATCACGGCATCTGCCTTAGAGTTGTTAGCCTGCCTTCTCTCCAGGAGTAGGGCAGTTCAGGTCTCTATCCCCCTGAAACCTGCTGACCTCTAAAACTCTAGTCTTAGAGCCTAGTTGGTTGGAAAAACTCATGAAACTCAGCCTCTCTTGTTTTCTCAGCATATGGCTTTGGGGAAGTGTTTTCCTTGTGCATATTCCTATGGGCTCAACTCTCTCTAGCCTTTCTCTACAACCAAGGCTCCCTCCCCTCTGCAGCACCCATGGTCCCTGTAGTTATATAGATTGTTCTGTTAGTCTTCAGGTTGATTCCTTGGGTATTCAGAAAACCCTATGTTTGAGGGACAAGACAAACCTGGGTTCCTCCTACTACACCCCCACCTTAGTTCCATATCATTTTCATGTCTTATGAAATTGTCTTCTTTTGATTTTTTTCAACTAAAAATGTAAAAAAAAATATATTCTTAGCTTGCAAGCCATACAAAAACAGGTGATGGCTTTATTTGACCTGCAAGTCATAATTTTCTAACCTCTGTTTTAAAGCATAAGTTCCTAAATAACAAAACTATCCATTAAAAACTATGAAATGCCTAATGACCCAAATATGGGGGGGGATCTCAATTCTCAGAATGCATCTTTATTCCCCTGTTTGTACATTTTCTTCCTGCTCACTTTTCCTTTTCCAAATTCTTTTAGAGTCTGCTTTGACCTGCTATTTACATCTTGTCTCTATAGCCATGGGTCAGTGTTCCCAAATAGAAGACTTATCTTCACAGAAGTTATAAGTTACCAAAGCAGGGACTTTGACTTCATTTATAGTTTTATAGTACCATCACAACTATTGCAGTGCCTATTCCTCTGCTGGAATGAAATTTGTCTATCTTTTGAGCAAATTTCTCTCAGATCTAGTATAGAGTTCCCGAAGTTCCCTTCAAACCGGTCACCTTTATCTCAAAACCACGTATTTTACCAAACTTCCCTATTTCTTTTTCTTTTTTTTTTTCATGCAAGTTTTCCATAAAGAATCTATTGGTTATTTTATTTTAATTTTTTTATTCTTATGTTAATCGCCATACATTACATCATTACTTTTAGATGTAGTGTTCCATGATTCATTGTTTGTGCATAACACCCAGTGCTCCATGCAGAATGTGCCCTCCTCCATACCCATAACCAGGCTAACACATCCTCCCACCCCCCTCCCCTTTAGAACCCTCTGTTTGTTTCTCAGAGTCCATCGTCTCTCATGGTTCATCTACCCCTCCGATTCCCCCCACTTAATTCTTCCCCTCCTGCTACCTTCTTCTTTTTCTTTTTTTTTTTCTTAACATATACTGCATTATTTGTTTCAGAGGTACAGATCTGAGCTTCAACAGTCTTGCACAATTCACAGTGCTTACCAGAGCACATACCCTCCCCAGTGACTATTACCCAGTCACCCCCTCCCTCCCACCCCACCCCCCACTCCAGCAACCCTCAGTCTGTTTCCTGCAATTAAGAATTCCTCATATCAGTGAGGTCATATGATACATGTCTTTCTCTGTTTGACTTATTTCGCTCAACATAATACCCTCCAGTTCCATCCACGTCGTTGTAAATGGCAAGATCTCATTTCTTTTGATGGCTGCATAATATTCCATTGTATATATATACCACCTCTTCTTTATCCATTCATCTGTCGATGGACATCTTGGTTCTTTCCACAGTTTGGCTATTGTGGACATTGCTGCTATAAACATCGGGGTGCACATACCCTTTCGGATCCCTACTTTTGTATCTTTGGGGTAAATACCAAGTAGTGCAATTGCTGGATCATACGGTAGCTCTATTTTCAACTTTTTGAGGAACCTCCATACTGTTTTCCAGAGTGGCTGCACCAGATTACATTCCCACCAAGAGTGTAGGAGGGTTCCCCTTTCTCTGCATCCCCGCCAACATCTGTCGTTTCCTGATTTGTTAATTTTAGCCATTATGACTGGTGTGAGGTGGTATCTCATTGAGGTTTTGATTTGGATTTCCCTGATGCTGAGCAATGTTGAGCACTTTTTCATGTGTCTGTTGGCCATTTGGATGTCTTCTTTGGAAAAATGTCTGTTCGTGTCTTCTGCCCATTTCTTGATTGGATTCTTTGATCTTTGGGTGTTGAGTTTGATGAGTTCTTTATAGATTTTGGATACTAGCCCTTTATCTGATATGTCATTTGCAAATATCTTCGCCCATTCTGTCGGTTGTCTTTTGGTTTTGTTGACTGTTTCCTTTGCTTTGCAAAAGCTTTTTATCTTGATGAAGTCCCAATAGTTCATTTTTGCCCTTGCTTCCCTTGCCTTTGGCGATGTTTCTAGGAAAAAGTTGCTGCAGCTGAGGTCGAAGAGGTTGCTGCCTGTGTTCTCCTGTAGGATTTGGATGGACTCCTGTCTCACATTGAGGTCTTTCAACCATTTGGAGCCTATCTTTGTGTGTGGTGTAAGGAAATGGTCCAGTTTCATTCTTCTGCATGTGGCTGTCCAATTTTGCCAACACCATTTGTTGAAGAGACTGTCTTTTTTCCATTGGACATTCTTTCCTGCTTTGTCAAAGATGAGTTGACCATAGAGTTGAGGGTCCATTTCTGGGCTCTCTATTCTGTTCCATTGATCTATGTGCCTGTTTTTGTGCCAGTACCATACTGTCTTGATGATGACAGCTTTGTAATAGAGCTGGAAGTCCAGAATTGTGATGCCATCAGCTTTGCTTTTCTTTTTCAACATTCTTCTGGCTATTCGGGGTCTTTTCTGGTTCCATACGAATTTTAGGATTATTTGTTCCATTTCTTTGAAAAAAGTGGATGGTATTTTGGTGGGGATTGCATTGAATGTGTAGATTGCTCTAGGTAGCATTGACATCTTCACAATATTTGTTCTTCCAATCCATGAGCATGGAACATTTTTCCATTTCTTTCTGTCTTCCTCAATTTCTTTCATGAGTATTTTATAGTTTTCTGAGTACAGATCCTTTGCCTCTTTGGTTAGATTTATTCCTAGGTATCTTATGGTTTTGGGTGCAATTGTAAATCAGATCAACTACTTAATTTCTCTTTCTCCTGTCTTGTTGTTGGTGTATAGGAATGCCACTGACTTCTGTGCATTGATTTTATATCCCGCCACTTTAGTGAATTCTTGTATGAGTTCTAGCAGTTTTGGGGTGGAGTCTTTGGGGTTTTCCACATAAAGTGTCATATCATCTGCAAAGAGTGAGAGTTTGACTTCTTCTTTGCCAATTTGGATGCCTTTGATTTCTTTTTGTTGTCTGATTGCTGTGGCTAGGACTTCCAATACTATGTTGAATAGCAGTGGTGATAGTGGACATCCCTGCTACGTTCCTGTCCTTAGGGGGAATGCTCTTAGTTTTTCCCCATTGAGAATGATATTTGCTGTAGGTTTTTTATAGATGGCTTTTGTGATCTTGAAGTATGTACCCTCTATTCCTATACTCTGAAGAGTTTTGATCAAGAAAGGATGCTGTACTTTGTCAAAAGCTTTTTCTGCATCTATTGAGAGGATCATATGATTCTTGTTCTTTCTTTTGTTAATGTATTGTATCACGTTGATTTATTTGTGGATGTTGAACCAACCTTGCAGCCCAGAGATAAATCCCACTTGGTCGTGGTGAATAATCCTTTTAATGTACTGTTGGATTCTATTGGCTAGTATTTTGGTGAGAATTTTTGCATCCATGTTCATCAGGGATATTGGTCTGTAATTCTCCTTTTTGATGGGGTCTTTGTCTGGTTTTGGGATCAAGGTAATGGTGGCCTCATAAAATGAGTTTGGAAGTTTTCCTTCCCTTTCAACTTTTTGGAACAGTTTCAGAAGAATAGGTATTATTTCTTCTTTAAATGTTTGGTAGAATTCCCCTGGGAAGCCATTTGGCCTGGGCTTTTGTTTTTCGGGAGATTTTTGATGACTGCTTCAATTTCCTTAGTGGTTATAGGTCTGTTCAGGTTTTCTATTTCATCCTGGTTCAGTTTTGGTAGCTGATACATCTCTAGGAATGTATTCATCTCTTCCAGGTTCTCTAATTTGCTGGCATAGAGTTGCTCAAAATATGTTCTTATAATTGTATTTCTTTGGTGTTGGTTGTGATCTCTCCTCTTTCAAACATGATTTTGTTGATTTGGGTCATTTCTCTTCTTTTTGATAAGACTGGCCAGGGGTTTATCACTCTTGTTAATTCTTTTAAAGAACCAGCTCCTAGTTTCGTTGATCTGTTCTTCTGTTCTTTTGGTTTCTATTTCATTGATTTCTGCTCTGATCTTTATTATTTCTCTTCTCCGGCTGGGTTTAGGCTTTATTTGCTGTTCTTTCTCCAGCTCCTTTAGGTGTAGGGGTAGGTTGTGTACTTGAGACCTTTCTTGTTTCTTGAGAAAGGCTTGTATTGCTATATACTTTTCTCTTAGGACCACCTTTGCTGCATCCCAAAGATTTTGAACAGTTGTGTTTTCATTATCATTGGTTTCCATGAATTTTTTAAATTCTTCTTTAATTTCCTGGTTGACCCATTCATTCTTCAGTAGGATGCTCTTTAGCCTCCATGTATTTGAGTTCTTTTCAACTTTCCTGTTGTAATTGAGTTCTAGTTTCAAAGCATTGTGGTCTGAAAATAGGCAGGGAATGATCCCAATCTTTTGGTACTGGTTGAGACCTGATTTATGACCTAGGATGTGATCTGTTCTGGAGAATGTTCCATGGGCACTAGAGAAGAATGTGTATTCTGTTGCTTTGGGATGGAATGTTCTGAATAGGTCTGTGAAGTCCATTTGGTCCAGTGTGTCATTTAAAGTCTTTATTTCCTTGTTGATCTTTTGCTTAGATGATCTGTCCATTTCAGTGACGGGGGTGTTAAAGTTCCCCACTATTATTGTGTTGTTGTCAATGTGTTTCTTTGCTTTTGTTATTAATTGCCTTATATAATTGGCTGCTCCCATGTTAGGGGCATAGATATTTATAATTGTTAGATCTTCTTGTTGGATAGACCCTTTAAGTAGGATATAGTGTCCTTCCTCATCTCTTATTACAGTCTTTGGTTTAAAATCTAATTTGTCTGATATAAGGATTGCCACCCCAGCTTTCTTTTGGTGTCCATTAGCATGGTAAATGGATTTCCACCCACTCACTTTCAATCTGGCGGTGTCTTTGGATCTAAAATGAGTCTCTTGCAGACAGCATATCGATGGGTCTTGTTTTTTAATCCAATCTGATAGCCTGTGTCTTCTGATTGGGGCATTTAGCCCATTTACATTCAGGGTAACTATTGAAAGATAGGAATTTAGTGCCATTGTATTGTCTGTAAGGTGCCTGTTAACTGTATATTGTCTGTGTTCCTTTCTGGTCTATGTTGCTTTTAGGCTCTCTCTGTGCTTAGAAGACCCCTTTCAAGATTTCCTGTAGGACTGGTTTTGTGTTTGCAAATTCCTTTAGTTTTTGTTTGATCTGGAAGCTTTTTATCTCTCCTTCAATTTTCAATGACAGCCTAGCTGGATAGAGTATTCTTGGCTGCATATTTTTCTCATTTAGTGCTCTGAATATATCCTGCCAGTCCTTTCTGGCCTGCCAGGTCTCTGTGGATAGGTCTGTTGCCAATCTAATGTTTCTACCCTTGTAGGTTCCATATCTCTTCTCCCGAGCTGCTTTCAGGATTTTCTCTTTGTCTATGAGACTCGTAAGTTTTACTATTAGATGTCGGGGTGCTGACCTATTTATTGATTTTGAGAGGGGTTCTCTGTGCTTCCTGGATTTTGATGCCTGTTTCCTTGCCCAAATTAGGGAAGTTCTCTGGTATAATTTGCTCCATTATACCTTCTGCCCCTCTCTTTCTTCTTCTTCTGGGATCCCAATTATTCTAATGTTGTTTCGTCTTATGGTATCGCTTATCTCTCGAATTCTGCCCTCGTGATCCAGTAGTTGTTTATTTCTATTTTTCTCAGCTTCTTTATTTTCCATCATTTGGTCTTCTATATCACTGATTCCTTCTTCTGCCTCATTTATCCTAGCAGTTAGTGCCCCCATATTTGATTGCACCTCATTAATAGCCTTTTTGATTTCAACTTGGTTAGATTTTAGTTCTTTTACTTCTCCAGAAAGGGTTTCTCTAATAACTTCCATGCTTTTCTCAAGCCCAGCTAGTATCTTTAAAGTGATGATTCTGAACTCTAGATCTGACATCGTACTAATGTCCGTATTGAGTAGGTCCCTGGCAGTCGGTACTACCTCTTGTTCTTTTTGTTGAGGTGATTTTTTCCATCTTGTCATTTTGTGCAGAGGAGAAGAGATTAATGAGAGAACAAAATGCTAGCAGAGTAACAATGTCCCCAGAAAAGATACTCTAAACAAATCAGAAAAGACCTGAAACAGTGGGAAAAGAAAGGGAATGAGAGAAAAAGGAAAAAGAAAACGATAAAAACAAACAAAAACAGAGCAAAACAAAACAACAACAACAAAAAAACAGAATGTGATCAAATATGATCAGGCTGGTATATAGATCAGTGCCACACACTAGATTTTGGTTGTATTTTGGTCTGTTAGAAGAAAGTGCCTCCCAAAATTTTAAAGAAAGAAAGACTTATATATGTACAAAAATAAGGGTTGATATGATGAAGGGATGGAATATGACTGTAAAGATGGAAATTATAAAAAATTTTATATAAGGAATTGATAAGAAGTTGTTTGAAAAAAGAAAGAAGAGGATTTAAAAAAAGAAAAAAAGAGAAAAAAAGGGAGAGAATGTGATTAGGCAGGGGAGTAAAAAAAACCATATACTAGAGATTTAGGTTATATTTTGATCTGTTAGAAGAAACTATCTCAAAATTTTAAAGAGAGAACAACTTCTATATATATGCCAAAAATATGGGTAGCTACTATGAAGGGATAGAATATGACTCTAAAAATGAAAAATAAAAATGTTTTTTTAAAAAAAGGAATTGATAAGATGTTGGTTGAAAAGGGAAAAAGAAAAATTTTAAAAAAAAGAAAAAGAAAAAAAAGAAAGTTAAAAAAAATTAACTTTGAAAGACTAAAGAATCATGGTAAAAAAGCCATGAATTCTATGTGTAGTATTCCCCTAGCGCTGGAGTTCTGCCGTTCTCATTGATCGGTAAACTTGGTCTTGGCTGGCTGTTCTCGCTGATCTTCTGGGGGAGGGGCCTGTTGCCGTGGTTTCCAAATGTCTTTGCCAGAGGCGGAATTGCCCCGCCCTTGCCCCGTCCGGGCTAAGTAATCTGCTCGGGTTGCTCTCCAGAGCTTTTGTTCCTTGTGAGCTTTCCGTACAGCTTTGGAGGTGGAGAGTGAAAATGGCAGCCTCCCAATCTCTGCCCTGGAGGAGCCGAGAACTCAGGGCCCCACTCTTCAGTGAGCCCCCAGAGAAAAGCAGTCAGTCACTCCTGGCTCCCCGGTCTCCGGCCACACTCCATGCTCACCCGGCCTGTGACCACGCGTTTCTATTTCTGGCACCCAACCCCGGGTGGAGTCTCCAAACCCAGCAGATCCCTCCAGTGCACTCCCGTGCCGCTCCTCCCAGGGGAGGAAGGTGAGTCTCCCCGGATCTGCCGCTTGTTGGGTCCCTGCTGGAGGAGCAGTGGCCCGACTGTGCCGCAGATCACGGTTTATGACAACCCCGAGCTGAGAGCCCGTGCCTGGGCTTCGCCTCTGCAGCCGGCTTCCCTGCTCCGTTACCTGGGAGCTCTGCCACACTCAGGCACCCCTGGTCTTTCTGTGACCCCGAGGGTCCTGAGACCACACTGTCCTGCGAGGGTTCCACCCCCCGCTTAGCCACCGGAGTGACGTCCCTCAGCGGAGCAGACTTTTAAAAGTTCCGATTTTGTGCTCTGTGGCTCTATCACTTGCCAGAAGCGGCTGACAGAGGCCCCTCCCCCACCATCTATCCTCCTGAATATCGCCTCGGATTCACTTCTCCGTACCTCCTACTTTCCAGAAGGTGGTCACTTTTCTGTTCAGAGAGTTGTTGCTATTCTTTTCTTTGATCTCATGTTGAGTTTGTAGGTGTTCAGAATGGTTTGATCCCTATCCAGCTGAATTCCTGAGAGGAGACGAAATCCAGGTCTCCCACTCCTCCGCTATCTTGCTCCACCCCCAAAACTTCCCTATTTCTGTTACTGGTTTCATACTCTTTGAGCCTGCATATATAACCATCCTCTTTGCATACGTACCCTTATACAAATCCCAACTTCTGCCGGTGCCATCCAATCAGATGCCAAGTTCTTTAGGTTTTCTTTGCAGTGTCGTGTATCTGTTTTGTGCCAGTATCTCAGTTCATGTCATTTTCATCTCTCAGCTCAGCTACTGGCCATAGTCTCCCAATTGTTCACACTGTGTTTTGCCATATGTCCTACATAGAGGTATCAGTTTCATCTGCTTCATGTTCATCTCTGATCATGTCCTTTTCCTTGCTTGGTAACCTTCAATGATTTATAACTGTCCATCAGTTCCTTATTAAACTCCTTCACTTAGATTTCAAAGCCCTCTCATTATGAGTTCACTCTAATTTTCTATTCTCCTCTCTTCCTACACTCATAAAAGTACACTGTATCTTGAACAAACTGGATTCTTAGTATTTTTCAAACACATTAGACTTTTTTTTTTAAATCTCCAAGACTTTGGATGAGCCAATACATTTTCATGGAGCCCCCTTTTCCCCTCTTCTTTTAGTTAATATTCTACCCATCTTTTTGTCAAGGCTCTGCCCAAAATGTCACCACTTTTATGATACCCTCTTTATTCCCTTTTACTTACCTTATTGACTGGGATCTTTCTATTCTCTGAACCTTAACTACATTTAGGCATTTATGTGTTCTTTGATATTTTGGTTTTACATATACTTGAATTATCTACTTTCCCCCACTAGATCTTAAGTTCCTGTCATATATATGATAGATACTCAATAATCTTATTGAATTGAATCTGGCAGTCATAAAGTCAGGATGCATATATGTACAACACTCAAAATCTTCCATTTTTATTTCATTATCAAGGAAGAAGATGTAAATACAAGATGTCAGGAATCTTTGTTTCTAGTAAGGGTACTTTTACTTATAAAAGTAAATGTTCACCATTTTACTCTATTATCATTCCATACTTAGAGGACACTTTTGTTGTTAATTGGAGTCAAAAGGTAAACGTTCTGAGTTCCTAAGTGTTTTGTAAATATCCTATGATGCTTTCCTATTTTGTAGTCAAATTATAGTAAGCTTATTTTTACATTTCTAAAACAACTGACATAATTCCATTCACCGAAGATTTCCTCTATTTGTCTAAGGGGAAAGGACAAGAAATAAATGAGCTGGGCTCTAGTTCCAGCTCTGCTGTAAAGTGCAGATAGTAATCCTTGCTTGCCTCAGAGGATTGTTGCAAGAATCAAGGTCAAGAATACATGTGAAAAATGTCTTTAAAAGAGAACAAGACGTTGAAGTCAGCTATTGCTAGACATTTCACTGATCTTCAATGTAAATATTTAATGATTATAACCCATTAAAAGCCATACTTCAATTAAGTCATAAAAAACTGTATTTTTCCCTTGGTTGATAAAGAATGTATAGATCCCAGAACAGTTGATCTTAACAAGTCATCTCCCCAACCAAAAAATAAACAATTCAATTACAAAGTGATTAACCTCCCCAAAAAATCAGTCAGGCTTATAAACCTGAATCCAGCTTTATTCTAAGTGTTTTCTCTAGCTCTTTGCATTTCAACATAATGATATTTTAGAGTATACAGAAACAGGAAGACAGTAATTGCCATGCTGGGGTTGTCTTTGGTCTTTTTTTTTTTTCTTTTTTATCAGATCTCTTACAACTGTGGCGTAACCTATACCAGATTCTCATGGGAAAAAAACAATATTAATTCAAGAAGTTACAATAATATCTGGCAACTTCACACTGTGTTCCAGTAATTGAATGATTTTTCTCATTGCCCTGATGGGAATTAGGTTCAGTTCACAAAATGTAAAGATTTTCACATTTATTCAGAATCCTTGAAAGTCATAGAGAGGGCAAGAATGGTGTCACTTCATATTAGTTGTATCTGGAAGTTATTTCAAGATACTGAAATATTCCTCAAGAGGTAAGTTTGCTAATACTAAAATATTCAATATACCCCAAAGCAGCCTTTTTGAATATATGGTCTACTCAGGTACCAGAATGGAAACTTCATCCAGTCATAGTCTTTCTTTTTTTAATAGACAGTGTAGTTTTTTTTATTATTTTTTAAAGTTTTTACTTTAATTCCAGTTAATTAACATACAGTGTTCAATTAGTCTCAGGTGTACAGTATAGTAATTCAAACTTCCATATATCACCCTGTGCTCATCACGACAAGTACACTACTTAATCCCCATCACCTATTTAAGCCATCCTGCCTAGGTTTATTTCTGGATTTTCTATTCTGTTCCATTGATTCTATTCTGTTCCATTGATCTCTGTGTCTATTTTTGTGCCAGTATCATAATGTTTTGATTACTAAGGCTTTGTAATATAAATTCAGGTCCAGAATTGTGCTGCCTCTAGCTTTGCTTTTCTTTTTCAAGATTCAGGTTCTTTGTGGTTCCATACACATTTTAGGATTGATTATTCTAGTTCTATGAAAAAATACTCTTGGTATTTTGATACGTATTGCACTTATTGTATGTATTTCTTTGGGTAGTACAAACATTTTAACAATATTTTTTCTTCCAGTGCATAAGCATGGATTGTCTTTCCATTTCTTAGTGTCGTCTTAAATTTCTTTCATCAGTGTTTTAGTTTTCAGAGTACAGGTCTTTCAACTCTTTGGTTAGGTTTATTCCTAGGTATTTTATTATTTTTGGTGCAATAGCAAATGGGACTAATTTCTTAATTTATATTTCTGCAACTTAATTATTGGTGTATAGAAATGTAACAGATATCTGTACATTGATTTTTTTATCCTGTGACTTTACTGAATTTGTTTATCAGTTTTAGTATATTTTTGGTGGAGTCCTTTGGATTTTCTATATATGATATCATATCATCTGCAAATAGTGCACATTTTACTTCTTCCTTAACTATTTGGATGCCTTTATGTCTTTCTGTTATCTGATTGCTGAAGTTAGGACTTGGAGTACTATGTTGAATAAAAGTGGCAAGAGTGGACATCCTTCTCTTGTTCCTGACTTTAGGGGAAAGGCTCTTTTTTCCCCATGAAAGATGATATTAATTGTGGGTTTTTCATAGATAGCCTTTATTATGTTAAGGTATGTTCCCTCTAAACCCACACTGTTGAGGGTTTTTATCATGAATGGATGTTGTACTTTCTCAAATGCCTTTTTGTTGTCTACTGAAATGATTATATGGTTCATATCCTTTCTCTTATTGGTGTGATATATCACATTGATTGATTTGCAAATATTGAACCAAACTTAAAACTCAGGAATAAATGCCACTTGATCAAGGTGTGTGATTTTTTTAATGTATTGTTGAATTTGGTTTTTTAGTATTTTATTGAGAATTTTTACATCTATGTTCATTAGGGATATTGACCTGTAGTTCTCATTTTTAATGGTGTCTTTTTGTGTGTGTGGTGTGGTGTCTTTATCTGGTTTTGGCATCAGGGTAATCCTGGCCTCATAGAAGTTTTCCTTCTTTTTCTAGTTTTTGGAATGATTTGAGAAGAATAGGTATTAACTCTTCTTTAAATGCTTGGTAGAATTCTGTGAAGCCATTTGGCCCCGGTTGAGATTTTTTTTGATTACTGACACGATTTCTTTGCTGGTTATCAGTCTGTTCAAATTGTCTATTTCTTCCTGTTACAATTTTGGTAGTTTATATGTTTCCAGGAATTTATCCATTTCTTCTAGGTTGTCAAATTTATTAGCATATAGTTTTTTATAATAAGCCCTTATAATTATTTGTGTTTCTGTGGTGTGGTTTTTATCCTCTTTCATTTGTGATTTTATTTATGAGTACTTTCTCTCTCTTTCTCTCTCTCTTTTTTTCCTTGACAAGTCTGGCTAGAGGTTTATCAGTTTTGTTTTGTTTTGTTTTTCAAAGATCCAGCTCCTTGTTTCTTTGATCTCTTCTATTGTTTGGGCTTTTTGTTTGTTTGTTTGTTTTTAATATACTTTATTTCTGCTCTAATCTTTATTATTTCATTCCTTCTGCTGGTTTTAGGTTCTGTTTGTTGTTCTTTTGCTAACTCCTTTAGGTGCAAGTTTAAGATATTTATTTGAGATTTTCCTTGCTCTGAGGTAGGCTTGTATTCCTATAAACTTCCCTCTTAGAACCACTTTTGTTGCATTCAGAGGTTTTGGACCTCTGTGTTTTCATTTTCATTTGTTTCAATGTACTCGTTTATTTCTTCTTTTATTTCCTGGTTGATCCATTCATTGTTTAGAAGCTTCTTATTTAAGCTCCACATATTGCTGGTATTTCCATATTTTTTTCTTGTGGTTGACTTCTAGTTTCTTAGCATTGTGGTCAGAAAAGGTGCATGGTGTTATTTCAATCTTCTTGAATTTGTTGAGGTTTGTTTTGTGGGCTAATATGTGATCTATTCTGGAGAATGTGCCAAGTGGCCTTGAAAGGAATGTGTATTCTGCTGTTTTAAGATAAAATGTTTTGAATATATCTGTTAAATCCATCTGTTCCAGTGTGTCATTTAAAACCATTATTTTCTTGTTGATTTTCTGTGTGATGATCTGTCCATTAATGGAAGTGGATGTTAAAGTGTCCAACTTTTATTGTATTATTGTAAGTTAGTTATTTTATGTTTGTTATTAACTGTTTTAGGTATTTGGGTGCTGCTATTTTGGGTGCATAAATATTTACAATTCTTATATCTTCCTGTTGGATTGTCTCCTTTATTATTATATAGTGTCCTTCTTTGTCTCTTGTTACAGTCTTTGTTTTAAAGGCTATTTTCTCTGATATCAGTATTGCTACTCCAGATTTCTTTTGACATCCATTTGCCAGATAGATGTTTCTACATCCTCTCATTTTCAATCTACAGGTGTCTTTAGGTCTAAAATAGGTCTTGGGGCACCTGGATGGCTCAGCCATTAAGCATCTGCCTTCGGTTCAGCTCATGATCCCAAGGTCCTGGGATCGAGCCCTGCATCAGGCTCTCTGCTAGGCAGGAAGCCTGCTTCTCCTTCTCCCACTCCCCCTGCTTGTGTTCCTGTTCTCGCTTGCTCTCTCTCTCTGTCAAATAAATAAATAAAATCTTTAAAAAATAAAATAAATAAAATAAAACAGGTCTCTAGTAGGCCACAGACTGATGGGGTTGGCTTTTTGCCATTCTGTCACCTTATGTCTTTTGATTGGAGCATGTAGTCCATTAATATTCAAAGTAATCATTGATAGACATGTATTTATTGCCATTTTATTACTTGCTGTGTGGTTGTTTCTGAAGTTTTACTCTGATCCTTATCTTTCTCTCTTTCATGTTTTTTTAATTTAAATTCAATTAGTCAACATATAATACATCATTAATTTTTGATGTAATGTTCAATGATTCATTAGTTGCATATAACACCCAGTGCTCATCATATCATGTGCCCTCCTTAATGCACATCACCCAGTTACCCCATCCCCCCACCCACTTCCCTTTCTGCAACCCTCAGTTTGTTTCTTGGAGTCAAGAGTCTCTCTGGATATCTTCCTCTTTATTGTTTGCATGTTTATTAATGTTTTTTAATGTATGGTTACCATTAGGTGTGCATATAACTTCTGCATTTAGCAGTCTATATTAAGTTGATGGTCACTTAAGTTTGAACCCATTCTTTTCTCTCTGCATTTTTGGTGTATGTTATTATAATTCATATAATTCATATCCTTTTTTTGTGAGTTTCTTGACTGATTTTTTAGAGAAATATTCACTTTTACTGCTTTTGTGTTTCCTACTTCTATTCTGTCACTTGTGGTTTCTCCTCTCCACTCAGAGTTCCTTTTAATATTTCTTGCATAGCTGGTTTAGTGGTCATAAACTCCTTTAGTTTTTGTTTGTCTGCTGAAGTCTCTATCTGCCCTTCTATTATGAATGATAGCCTTACTGGATAGAATATTCTTGGCTGCAGAGTTTTCCCATTCAGTGCTTTGAATATATCATGCCACTCACTTCTGCCCTGCAAAGTTTCTGTTGAAAAATCTCTAGCTAGCATTATGGGCTTTTTTTTTTTTTTTTTGTAAGTTAATGATGTCTTCTATCTTGCTGCCTTTAAATTTTTTTATCACTATATTTTGCAAATTTAATTACAATATGTTTTGGTGTGGGTCTGCTTTTGTTGATTATGTTGGGCTTCTCTGTGACTCCTGATCTGGATATTTTTTTCCTTACCTAGATTAGGGAAGTTTTTGGCTATTATTTCTCAAGTAAATTCTCTGCCCCCTTTTCTATCTCTTTTTCTCCTGGGACTCCTATAATATGAATGTTATTATGTTTGATGGAGTCACTGAGTTCCCTAAATCTATTTTCATTTTGCATAGTTCATTTTTTCTCTTTTTTGTTCAGCTTGATTACTTTCTATTACTCTGTCTTCTAGGTCACTAATTCATTCCTCTGCTTCTTCTATCCTGCTGTTCATTCCATCAAGCATGTTTTTCCTTTTGCTTTTTGTGACCTTAATCTCTCTCATTCCTTATCTCTGTGTTAAGGGTCTCACTCATGTCTTCCACTCTTTTCTCAAGTCTAGTGGGTATCCTTATGATCATTGTTTTAAATTCTCTATCAGGCATGTTATTTATATCTGTTTTGCTTGTATTTCTGGCCATGGGTTTGTCCTGTTCTTTAATTTGGTATAAATTCCTGTGTATCCTCTGTTTGTCTGCCTCTATGTGTCTGTTTATGTGGTCTACCAAAATCAGCTGTGTCTTCTGCTTTTGAATATAGTGATTTTATGAAGAAGAGTTCCTGGAGTGCCCTGCAGGGCACTGTCCCCTGTTCACCAGAACCTGGCATTTCAGGAGAGCATCTTGTGTGTTGCTTATGTCCTACTGTTGTGTCTGAGTCACTTTTCCTTTCAGTGGAGTTTTCTGCACTGACTCTCTGTTGTGGTCTGTGCTGGTTCTCTGTGGTTAGTGGGACCCAGGCAGGCCAGCTCTGATGGGGCATACCCATCAGGAACTTGGGATTGAGGTGGTGATGTTAGCAAAATTTTCTCTGGGCCACTAGTCTTATGTTGGATCCCTTAATTGCTGTGGTGGTTGGGAGCTGCAAGCCAGGGCAGTTGGTCATGCAAGTTTTGTCATTGTGTGGGGTGATAGCTGGTGCGGCTGGGCTCAGTGCATGATGGTGGCTGGGGGCATGAGGCTGGGCATGGTGCAATACCTGGGCCCTGCACAGTGATGGGGCACAGTGCTTAGGGACAGATGTGCACCTGTGGCTAAGTGCAGCATGTGATGGTGATGGTTCTTCATGGTGTGGCAGCTGGTCAGGGCATAACAGCTGGGCATGGCACACTGTGGCATCTGTGTACTTGGCAGCTGGGCAGAGCATGTTTGCACAGCTTTAAGAAAATTTGCTTTGAGCCCAGGGCCCAGGCTAGCAGAATTGGAGTGGCAAGTCCTCAGGAGAAATCTTGGGTGTGGCCCACTGCTAGCAATAGCTTGTCCAAGACAACTTCCCACACATAGCCCTGTGTTTATACTGGTGGACAGGGAAGGAAAATGGCACCTGCTAGCTCCCTCATTTCGGAGGAAGTCCCCCAACACACTCTGAAATCAGTATGAACAGATCAGTCTCCTGTTTGTCCCTGGTGTTGTGTACACTACCATTTTTATGCTGCCTCTTTGCACAGGCTGCTGTCTCTCCAGAGGCAGTGACCCAGGCATTACTTGCTTTCCTGGCTTGCTCAATTCTGAGTCAGGCTCCAAGTCCTACTGGTTATACAAACTCATGGAATTCAGCCTTTCTGGTTTTCAAAGCCCAACATTATGGGGATTAGTCTTCCCTGTATGAGCTCCCTAGTGAATGGCCTCATTTCTCACCTTCTCCATGTGTATGGCTCCCTCCTTCTTATGGGCAGGCTCCTCCACCTTTCTGACTTTCCTAACCTTTCAAATGCAGCTTCTTCTCTATATTTAGTTGTGGAGTTTGTTCTGCCAGTCTTCTGGTTGCTTTCTGGTTTATTGACTTGTATGTGGATGATATCTATTTGAAAACATGGGATGGGGCACCTGAATGGTGCAGTCAGTTAAGTGTCTGACTCTTAGTTTTGGCTCAGGTTGTGATCTCACGGTTGTGAGATTTAGCCCTGCTTTGGGATCCATGCTCTACGTGAAGTCTGCTTAAGACTCTCTCCCCCTGCCTTGCCCTCTCCCTTTCTCTCTCAAATGAATAAAGAAATCTTAAAAAAGATGTGGGATGTGGTGATCTCAGGGTCTTCCTACCCCATGTTCCCAAGTCCTCCAGTCACATTCTTAATAAAATATAACCACTGTCTTCTGTCTTTCAAAGTCTTTAATAAAATTCTATCTTCATTCCCAGAAAAAAATGAATTTTATGGAAATTTTAATGTATAAACAATATATATGATCACCAAGATCCTATTGATAATACCCAGTGTTGGGGAGGATGTGGGGAATCAACTATACCGAGACAATGCTTTGAAGGCCAATTTGGCAACATCTAGAAACATTTTAAATGCATATATCCATTGACCCAACATTTCCACTTCTAGAAAATCTTCACTCCATTGTTTGTGAGTATAAGAATGATAATATAACAAAAAGATAACCCTTTATTTTCGCAAAGAGATGTTGGGACAACTGCTGACACCTTAAATCATGGCAGCATGTAAATTAATGATTTTCTAATTGAACAAAACTACTGACATAGCACCTGTAACTATTTGAAGCTCTTTACATATATAGGCACATATATATGTATACATACATATATACTTAGCTGCAGAACAAGGAGCATGTGATTGAGGCCCTACACAGGGCCAAGTTCAAGTTCCCTGGCCACCAGAAGATCCACATCTCCAAGAAGTAGGGCTTTACTAAGTTTAATGCAGACGAATTTGAAGACATGGTGGCTGAAAAGTGGCTTATCCCAGATGGCTGTGGGGTCAAATACATCCTTAATCGTGGCCTCTTGGACAAATGGAGGGCTCTGCACTCATGAGAACCTCGGCACTGCCCCTCCCTATTCATGCCCACCAATAAATCCTACTTCCTGTCTGTCAAAAAAAATATATGCCCATACATATATATGTGTATATATATACTTTTTACATTTGAAGCCCTTTACATATATGTGTGGGTGTGCATATATATCACATACACTCACATTTAATAACTACCTGATCCTATGGTAAGAACAGTTAGATAGCTGTCCCGTTTATTTTATTTGTCCTGTTTTACTGATGAAGAAACAGATACCCAGAGAGTTGTAATTTGTCCATGTGAGATTCTAAAATACCTGGGTCCTGTCTCTCTCCATATTCCATATTATATTCTGATTGTGTAGACTGATCTAGAGAGTCTCTCAAATAGAATCAAATATACACATGAAGCCAGAGATGCTGTGAACACTAACATATATATTTTATTACCTAAATAATTCATGATAGACTAAGGATATCTAAATGTATATCTCCAGCCAAGAGCTTTTTTTTTTTTTCTAAACTTCAAATTCAAGTGCCTGTTGAAAAACTCCACTTGAAAGTCTCATACATTCAAAATTAAACTTGCCATTTTCTCCCAAACCCTCTCTTCTCTCTGTAATCAGTGGCACTGCCATGCTTAGTTGTTCAAACCACAAACCTGAACATCATCCTTGATTCCTCTCTCTTTTATCCCCAATGCCTAATTAATCATCAATTTTTTGTAATTATATCTCCAAAAATTTTCAAATTTATCAACTTTTCTCCATCCCCACTAAAACCACTGTACTTCAGATCACCATCATTTAGCTTTGATTACAGATATCTTAACTGCATCCAGAGAAACTACAACATAAAAGTCTGATCCTTTTACCTCCTCCCTTATTCTAACTTTTTAATGGTTCCTAGTTGCTTTTTGGATAAATCCATATTTCCTAATATGGTTTCTAAAATTCTGCATAATGGACACATCTTAATTGCTTAATTTTATCTCTT
This sequence comes from Mirounga leonina, assembly GCF_011800145.1. Lineage (NCBI taxonomy): Eukaryota > Metazoa > Chordata > Mammalia > Carnivora > Phocidae > Mirounga > Mirounga leonina. The sequence continues at coordinate 8,746,986 of NW_023270513.1, read as the reverse complement.
ATGAATTCCTATCTTATATTCTCATCCCCAGCTATAATATAGACCTTTACCCCAGTTGTTAGTCTGGGTTACATGTCCCTCCGGCAGTTTAAATCTTCCTTTGCATAGCACTTACGTTATTTTGTGAATATCGTTCACTGCTCTGTATTCCCCACTAGAATTTAGTTACATAAGAGCTGAAGCCTTATTTGTCTCAATATCCCCAGAACCTATCATGAAACATAATAGAAACTTGATAAATAGTTGTTGAATGAATGAGTAAAATAACTTCAATTAATGGGATCAGAAACTAACATAAAGATGATAGATTTCCAGATTAAGAACCAATTAATGTTTTCATTCATCATCCTTTCAGAAAAATAATTATCTCAGAAAAAAAAGGATGTCTTCGCCCCCCCACCACCACTTTTGTTTTTGATCTAACAGGCTTGGGTTGTGGGTATAAGTGTCTAAGGTGGAAAGACTGATAAAAATTGCATTTCATAGAAACTATAAGCTCAAAAGAAACTGTTGATTTTGAGAGATCAACTGAAAAATTTACTGTAGATATATTCAAACTGCCTCTTCCTTTCCCCTTGATTTAAGTTGGATGGATTTTGTGTATTTCTTTCTGAATTGGTTGTGTCTGAGGACTCTTCCTTAGAATTTTTTCCCTCTTTCCAGGGTGTCCCATGCTTCTACCATTTTCTAGTAGCCCCATTTATCCCAGAGAAACTGTCCTAATTTTTGGTCAAAATTAAGTTATAGATCTCTATTTTTTTATTATGTTCAGTTAGCCAACATATTTAAACATCATTAGTTTTTGATGTAGTGTTCAATGATCCATTAGTTGCATGTAACACCCAGTGCTCATCACAACACGTGCCCTCCTGAAAAGTCACCTTTAGCTCAACGGCAGACCCTCCAACATTTCAAAAATCATCTTTAGATAGTCATCCAGGTTGAATGAGGGAATTAATTTTCATCAATTTTGAAAGATATGGAACCAATTGCTCCTAAAAGTCAGTTGTGCATAGATTTTTGTTTCTGTTTTATCTTCAAATTTGTAACTTTACCAGGGCCTTCATAGATACTGCTTTTGCAGTATATATATATTACTAAAAATTATGAGTACAGAACACAAAGAAGCCCTTTGACTAGCTATATAACTTGGGGCAAGTCACTTAATGTTTTTGAATCTCAGTTTCTTCATGTATAAAGTGGAGAAAAAACATATAAAACTATAAGATATTGGTGAAAGAAATTGCAGGTGACACCAACAAATGGAAAGATATACATGCTCATTGATTAGAAGAATTAATATTGTTAAAATGTCCATACTACCTAAAACAATCTCTAGAGCCAGTGCCATCTTTATGAAAATATCAACAGCATTTATCACAGAACTGGAATGAGTACTCCTAAAATTTATGTAGAAGCACAAAAGATCTCAAAAAAGTCAAAGCAATCTTGTGAAAGAAGAACAAAGCTGGAGATAATCACAATCCTAGTTTTTAAGATATATTGAAAAGCTATAGTAATCAAAACAATATGGGACTGGCACAATAATAGACACATAAACCAATGAAACATGAGAGGCAGACCAGAAATAAACTCACAATATAGTCAATTAATATAGGAAAAAGGGGCCAAAAATATATAGTGGGAAAAAGTGCTGGGAAAATTGGACAGCTACATGAAAAAGAATAAAACTGGACCACTTTCTTACACCATACACAAAAATAAATTCAAAATGGATTAAAAACCTACATTTAATACCGGATACCAGAAAATTCACAAAAGAAAACATAGGCAGTAATCTCTTATACATAGGCCTTGGCAACATTTTTTCTAGATATGTCTCCTCAGGAAAGGGAAACAAAAGTAAAAACTAACAATTGGGAACTTCATCAAACTAAAAAGCTTTTGCACAGTGAAGGAAACCATCAACAAAATAAAAATGCAACCTATCAAGTGGGAGAAAATATTTGCAAATGATATATCCAATGAGGAGTTAATATCCAAAATATATAAGGAACATGTATAACTCAACACCAAAAAAAAACAAATCCAATTAAAAATGAGCTAAAGACCTAATAGATATTTTGTTTTTTGCAAAGAAGACATACAGATGGCCAACAGACACATGAAAAGATGCTCAACATTACTAATCATCAAAAGAAATGCCAATCAAAACCACAATAAGATATTACCTCATACCATTCCAAATGGCTAGTATCAAAAACACAAAACATAACGAGTTGGCAAGGATGTGAAGAAAAGGGAATCCTCATTAACTGTTGGTGGGAATGTAAATTGGTACAACCTCTGTGGAAAACAGTATGGAGGTCCCTCAAAAAATTAAAAATAGAAATACCATATGATTCAATAAGTCCACTATTGAGTATTTATCCAGGGAAAACAAAAATACTCACTTGAAAAGATATATACAACCTAATGTTTATTTCAGCATTATTTAGAATATCCAAGACATGGAAGGAACCTGAGTTTCCATCAATAGACCAATGGATAAGGAAAATGTGGTATGTATACTAAGTGGAACATCACACAGACATATAAAAGGATGAGATTGTGGCATTTGAGACAACATGGATGGACCCAGAGGGTATTATGCTAAGTGAAATAAGTCAGACTGAAAAAGACAAATGCCATATGAGTCCACTCATAAATGAAATCTAAATAAAATGAATAAACAAACACAAAGCAGAATCAGAACTATAAATACAGAGAACAAATTGATGGTTAGCAGAGGAGAAAAGGGTGAGGGTGGGCAAAATCTGTAAAGAGGAGAGGGAGATATATGCCTCCAGTTATGGAATGAGTAAGACATGGGGATAAAAAGCAGACCATAGAGAATACAGTCAGTGATATTGTAATAGTGATGTAATGGGACAGATAGTAGCAATACTTGTGGTGAACATAGCATAATGTATAAACTTGTCAAATCACTAAGTTATAACCTGAAAGTAATGTAACATTGTATGTCAACTATACTCAAATTAAAAAAAAAAAAGAAAAATTAAAGCAGTATTCAAAAAGATATATGTACCTCTATGTTTATTGCAACATTATTCACAATAACCAAGATATGGAAGCAACCTAAGTGTCCACTGATAGATGGATAAATACAGAGGATGTGATTCTATGTATATATAGATAGATATAGAGATAGAGATAGGGATACGGATAGGTAGAGATACAGATACAGATAGATAGGTATAGATATATAGATATAAATCAGCCATAAAAAAGGAATGAATTCTTGTGATTCACAACAACGTGGATGGACCTAGAGATTATCATGCTAAGTGAAATGTCAGAGAAACACAAATACCATATATGTGGAATCTAGGAAGCAAAAGAAGCGATCAAACAAACAAATCAGCAACAACAAAAAGAAAGAAACTGACTCATAAATGCAGAGAACAAATTGGTCTTTGCCAGAGGGGAGGAAGTGGGGGTATAGGCAAAATATGTGAACAGAATTAAGAGGTACAAAATTCCAGTTATAAAATAAGTCACAGAAAATTATAGCATAAGGTATAGTCAATAATATTGTAATAGCATTGTATTGTGACAGATGGTAATCACACTTATTGTGGTGCACATTGCATAATGCATAGAATTGTCAATTCACTACATTGTACACCTGAAATTAATGTAATATTGTATGTTACCTATATGTTAGATAGATACATAGATAGGTAGGTAGATAATAGATGATAGATGGTAGATAGATAGATAGATAGATAGATAGATAGATAGATAGATAGATGATAGATAAATAGTTGATAGGTAGATGGATAGACAAATATCTACTTTAAGATATTGTGAAAGCTAAATACAACAAAGGATGTACCTTGCACATAGTGAATGCTCAATTGATCATCATCAACATAATCCAGTCATATATATCAGAAATTTTAGAATTGTCTTTAATCCTTTCACTTTCCTTATTCACCATACAAAAACAATCTCCAAGCATATTGACTTTATCTTCAAAGTGTTTCTCAGATTTATCATTTCCTCTATTTCCACTGTTAGAATCTATTTTCAGCCATTCATCATTTTTTTGGTATTGCAACGTTCTCCAAATTGTTTCATTTCTCCTCTAATGCTACCAAAGTCATCTTGTTAAAATGCAAGTTTAATCAAGTTACTCCCCTGATTAAAACCCTGTAGGGCTTCTCATCTGTGGCTAACTCAGACCGAAATCCTTTAAGTTGATCTTCATTTTTTTCCATATTCTGGCCCCACATTAACGTTCCAATTTTATCTTAGTCTGACTTTCTTTCAGCCATAGAACTCAGTTGCCAAGCATGCCTCTGGACATTTGTTCGAAAGACACATAGTAAGATCTCAATGGTTAACTCAGACAAAAGCAGTCAGTCTGAACCACAGAATTGCATTTTGCAAATCAATAAATACAAATTTCCTAAAACTCAATAGACTGTGGTATAGAAAAGACATTTGGGAGAATGACATTTTAAATCTTTGGGTTATGCTTGTCCCTTCAATTTTGAATGCTCTTTTCCCTGTCTATTTTACATTTTATCCACTTTGATCTCATATAAATCTCATATCTAAAGAGCCAGAGCACAGGCTACCTCCTCTCTGAACAGTCCTAAATATTTCAGAAAATTAATCAACTCTTTTTTTTTTTTTTAAAGATTTTATTTATTTGAGACAGAGAGAATGAGAGACAGAGAGCATGAGAGGGAGGAGGGTCAGAGGGAGAAGCAGACTCCCTGCCGAGCAGGGAGCCCGATGCGGGACTCGATCCCGGGACTCCAGGATCATGACCTGAGCTGAAGGCAGTCGCTTAACCAACTGAGCCACCCAGGCGCCCAGAAAATTAATCAACTCTGATGAACCTAGATAATGCATCCATTGTGGGCTTCTCTAAGTATGTTTTGTATTGTAAGTCATATATATGTTATTCCTTAGAGAACAAACTCCTTAAGGGCAGGGATCATGTGAAGCCCAAACAGAAATTTAGAGTTCATCTGTTTGTAGAACTAATAGGAGCAATCTTTCACACACACACACACACACACACACACACACACACACACACTGTATATGAATGAATTAACATGCACAAGAACTCTTTTTGTTTGAGAGAGAATAGAAGTAATATTTGTGCAAGATACTTGTAGGAAAAAAAAGTCAGTGGACTTTAATGTTACATCAGCAATGGAAAGAGGCCCTGAACAAATCCTGCATGAAATTTGGCTAAGGATTTCGTAGTTCCCATACCACATGCTCTACCCTCACATGACCTCTGCTAAGCCTTGGTGATGATGACTGTATTCATAGGCATATGGTAGCCTCACGTAGTTGGTTTATGGGGTTTAAAGGCTGTATTGAATGGGACAATAATTTATCTTATTTTCTCTAAATCTTTCCATCACAAACAAAACAAAACAAAACAAAAACAACAACAAAAACTACCAACTCCAAGCAGGCATGGAGACTCAACTTGAGAAAAAATAGGGTTGGAGTCATTGCATCTTTTCATTTTGACCTGGTAACATTTCATTTCTTTCTCTTTTTGTGGCACTCATTATAAGTTGCACTACTTGTCTCAGAGGCCAGGCTGGGGACAATAGTAGAGGCTGAAGATCTAGCAATATTGTGTCAATATGAATCAGTGGCTGGGAAATGGAAAAGGAGTTCACTGGAAAATAGGGAAGCAGTTCACAGGATTTTTGCAAGCTAAACTTTAAAAAGGTAATCTCTCAGAGTTCTTTGGGTGCTTTCCAAAGTGTAAATTAAGCTCAGCCAGTGTGGGGGGAGTTCCTTGTTGGCATCTCCAGACAGTAAAGGCTGCCTAATAACTGTCATGTGCTGGGTTAGGCAGTAAGTGGAATCAGTTCTCCAGGAGGGTCAAAGCCCAGTAGCCAGTCTAAGGCTAACATGAAGTGGGAAGGTCAGAAGGAAGTATCTAAACTTCCATCAAGGGCTAAGGTGGGCCAGAGAAAAGAATCTCAGTGTAAGGTGTTGAAGGGTCAGCACTGACCAAAGTAAGTTTATGAGCTGGACTCTGCTTTCATGCTGAGGGTTTCTGTTTAACATTCTCTAGAAAAGTATGAGGAATGATGTCTGTTGCTTCAGGATGCCCCCTTTAACTAAAAACGACCAAAAAAATTTCCCACTTACCACAGACACCGGAGTGGACTGGGCTTTGATAGGCCATAAACAACAAGAGGCATTGGTTGCTTTAAAACAGTCTTAGTTGTTTTAGAAACCAATTTTTTTCACCTCTTCTATTAGAAACAGTTCTAAGTGTTATGGTCCTTTCTGAGAGAAAATTTTCTGTGTTTTGACTATTTGTTTTACATGTATTTTTCTTAAAAATAACTAAAAAATATTTATAAATTTTATATTAACCAGGTTCCTGAGTAACACACTTGCTTTTTACTTTCTTCCTTTGTTGGACTAAGGAAGTGTTCATAAAGACATCAAGATCCTATGAAATCCTCTCTCTCCCACTGGAATAGATTTATGTATGAGTAGAATGACACTGAACATATCCATCACCTATGTGAAGTTTGAGATTTGGTATTCTGGCATAGAAAGAGACCCCATTTATGAGGTAAAGCCTCCTTACTCTTGAGTTCAAGCAAGTATAAATTATCAGTGACACTTTCTTTAGAAATATGGTAGAGAAAGGCACATAAACTTATGAAATATATATGCTTGATAAAGAAAAGTAGGAAAGTGGAAGAAAATGATTTACAAATAAATAAATAGAAAGAGAGAGTAAGGGGATACTAAAGAAGTGAAACGTGAAAGAGAGTGGGTAACCACCTACCTGTATTTGGTTTGGCTTTGCAATTAGTTGGGACCAGTTGTTTTCTGGGTAACAGGATTGGATGGCTCAGATCCATGTAGAAATCTGAGTACGAGAGGGAGTACCACTGAACCATAGCACTTTTGTCTTCATGGCCTCATGGGCAAGGTTCAGGGTTATTACTGGGGTAGTGGAAACCACCACACATTAGCCTTATCCAGATCTAGGAGATGAGTATTCTTACACTTAGTGCCCATAGTAAATTCTAGAGGGTTCTTTATTTCCAGTTACCATCCTGTAGACCAAAGTGTCATGAAGCATGTCACCATTACACAAGAAGCATCTTTTTCTTTCAGTTTTATTGAAATATAATCGACATACAGTACTATATAAGTTTAAGGTGCACAGCATAAGGCCCTGCTTTACATATATTGTGAAATGATTACCACAGTAAGTTTAGTTAACATTATCTCATATAAATACAAAAAAAAGAAAAAAAATTTCATTGTGATGAGAATTTAGAATTTACTCTCCTAGGAACTTTTTTTTTTTAAGATTTTATTTATTTATTTGAGAGAGAGAGAATGAGAGACAGAGAGCATGAGAAGGAGGAAGGTCAGAGGGAGAAGCAGACTCCCTGCTGAGCAGGGAGCCCGATGCGGGACTCGATCCTGGGACTCCAGGATCATGACCTGAGCCAAAGGCAGTCGCTCAATCAACTGAGCCACCCAGGAGCCCGAACTTTTTTTTTAAAAAAAAAGATTTTTTTATTTATTCATTTGAGACAGATACAGAGAGAGAGCATGAGCAGGGGGGAGAGGCAGAGGGAGAGGGAGAAGCAGACTCCCCGCTGAGCCGGGAGCCCGACGTGGGACTCGATCCCAGGACCTAGAGATCACGACCTAAGCCGAAGGCAGATGCCCAACCATCTGAGCCACCCAGGAGCCCCCTCTCCTAGGAACTTTTACATATTTCATACAGCAGTGTTAACTACAGTCATTATGTTGTACATTACATCCCCAATACCAATTTATCTTATAACTAAAAGTTGTACTTTTCAACTATCTTCATTCAATTTCCTCACTTCCCCCACCACCTCTGGTAACCAAATATCTGATTTCTTTTTCTATGAGTTTGGTGGGGATTTATTTTGTTTTGTTTTAGATTCACATATAAGTGAGGTATTGCAGTATATGTTTCTCCCTGTTTGACATATTTCACTTAGCCTATTGCTCTCAAGGCCCATTTACATTGGCAAAAATGTCAGGATTTCCTTCTTTTTGTGGCTAAATATTATCCCATTGTGTGTGTGTGTGTGTATCACATTTTCCTTTTTTAAAGATTTTATTTATTTATTTGAGAGAGAGTGAGAGCAGGGGCAGGGAGAGGGGAAGAGGGAGAGAATCTCAAGTGAACTCCATGCTCAGCATGGAGTCTGACACAGGGCTTGATCTCATGATCTGAGATCATGACCTGAACTGAAACCAAGAGTCGGATGCTTAACCAACTGAGCCATCCAGGCTCCCCTTTATCACATTTCCTATATGCATATAACTGTTGATGGACTCTTAGGTTGTTTAAATGCCTTGGCTATTTACATAATACAGAAATAAAATGTCAATACAGATATCTCTTTGGCATACAGGTATACTTTGAAGATATTGCAGGTTAAGTTCCAGACCACTACTACCACAGCTTTTGTTTCTTTGGGGAAATCTTTATCTCTCATTCATTTCTGAAGGACAACTTTCCCGGGTAAAGTATTGTTGGTTGGAAGTTCTTTTTTTTTTTTTTTTTTTTTTTTAGCCTTTTGATGTATAGGCATACCCCAGGGATATTGTGGGTTCATTTCCAGGCAGCCACAATAAAGCAAATATTGCAATAAAGTGAGGCAATTAATTTTTTTGGTTTCCCAGTGCATATAAAGCTATGTTTACATTATACCATAGTCTATTAAATGTGCAACAGTGTTATGTTTAAAAAATGTATCTACTGTTGAGGCATCTGGGTGGCTCAGTCAGTTAAGCATCTGGCTCTTGATTTCACCTCAGGTCATGATCTCAGGGTCCTGAGATTGAGCACTCTACCAGGCTCTGCACTCAGCATGGAGTCTGCTTGGTATTCTTTCCCTCTTCCTCTCCCTCTCCTTCTGCCCCTCCCCTTGCACGCTCTCTCTCTCAAATAAATAAATAAATAAAATCTTTTTAAAAAGCATATACTGTAATTAAAAATATTTTATTGCCAAGCAATATTAACCATTATAGCCAGTATCTGGACTTGCAATGAGCAATAATCTTTTTGCTGGTGGAAGGTCTTGCCTCAATGTTGATGGCAGCTGATCTATCAGAGTGGTGGTTGCTGATGTATGGCTAGCTGCGGAAATTTCTTAAATCAAGACAGCAATGTAGTTTGTCTTATTGATTGACTCTTCCTTTCACAATTTCTCTGTAGCATGCAATGCTGACAGCATTTTACTCACAGTAGAACTCCTTTCAAAATTGGAGTCAATCCTCTCAAACACTGCTGCTGCTTTATAAAACTAAGTTTTTATACTATTCTAAGTCCTCTGTTGTCATTTCAACAATCTTCATAGCAACATGAGTAGATTTCATCTCAAGAAACTACTTTCTTTGCTCATCCTTGGCACTTTCTCCATTCAAGTTTTATCATGAGAAGGCAAAATTCAGTTGTGTCTTTAAGGTTCATTTTAATTATATTTCTCTTTCTATTTTACCGTATCTGCCATTACTGCCTCCACTGTAGTTTTTAACCCCTCAAAATCATCAATGAGGTTTGGAATCAACTTCTTTCAAACCCCTGTTAATGTTGATATTTTGACTTACCATGAATTACAAATGTACTTAATGCCATCTAGAATGGTATATGATTTCCAGAAGGTTTTCAATTTACCTTGTCCAGATCCATCAGATAAATCACTGTAAATGGGGGCTATAGCCTTATGAAAATGAATTTCTTTTTTTAAAGATTTTATTTCTTTATCTGACAGAAAGAGAGACAGCAAGAGAGGGAACAAGCAGGGGGAGTGGGAGAGGGAGAAGCAGGCTTCCCACGGAGCAGGAAACCCGATGCAGGGCTCCATCCCAGGACCCTGAGATCATGACCCGAGCTGAAGGCAGATGCTTAATGACTGAGCCACCCAGGCACCCCATGAAATGAATTTCTTAAAGAATAAGACTTGAAAGTAAAAATTACTCATTTATCCATGGGCCACAGAATGTATGTTGTGTTTGCAGGCATAAAAAGGGAAACATTAATCTTGTTGCACATTTCCATCAGAATTCTTGAGTTACCAGATGATTTGTCAATGAGAATAATATTTTGAAAGAATTTTTTTTTATGATCAGTAGGTCTCAACAGTCAGACTTAAAATATTCAGTAAACCATGTTGTAAAAAAATGGGCTGTCATCCAGACTTTGTTGTTCCACTTATAGAGCACAAGCAGAGTAGGTTTAGCATAATTCTTAAGGGACTTAGGATTTTCAAAATGGTAAATGAGATTTGGCTTCAACTTAAAGTCATCAACTACATTGGCCCTTAACAAGAGAGTCAGCCAGTCCTTTGAATTTTGAAGCCAGGTATTGACTTCTTTTCTCTAGCTATGAAAGTCTTAGATGGAATTTTCTTCCACTAGAATGTTGTATGGTCTACACTGAGCATCTGTTGTTTAGTGTAGCTACCTTCAATCAATCATCTTAGATGGGTTCTCTGGATAACTTGCCACAGCTTCTACATCAACACTGTTGCTTCATCTTGCAATTTTCTGTTACACAGATGGCTTATTTTCCTCAATTTCATGAACCAACTTCTACTAGCTTCAAACTTTTCTTCTACACCTTCCTCACCTCTCCTAGCCTTCATAGAATTAAAGAAAATTAGGGCCTTGGTATGGATTAGGTTTTGGATTAAGGGAATGTTGTGGTTGGTTTTATCTTTTATCCTTACCACTAAAACTTTCTCCATATCAGCAATAAAAACTGTTTATTTTCTTATCATTTGTGTGTTCACTGGAGTAGCATTTTTAATTTCCTTCAAGAACTTTTCCTTTGCATTCGCAACTTGATTAACCATTTGGCACAAGAGGCCTAGCTTTTGGCCTAACTTGGCTTTTGACATACCTTCTTCACTAAACATAATCATTCTTAGCTTTTGAAATAAATTAGAGATGTGTCTCTTCCTCTAACTTGAACAATTAGAAGCCATTATAGGATTACTAATTGGCCTGATTTCAGTATTGTTGTGTCTCAGGGGATAGGGAGGTTCAAGGAGGATGAGATAGACAGGGAAACAGTTGTTCACTGGAGCAGTCAGAACACATACAACATTTACGCATTGTTTGCAATATTATATGGGTTTGTGGTGCCTCAAAATAATTATAATAGTAATGTTAAAAATCAAAGACACTGTGGAAGATGGCACCAGAGTTGGAGGACCCTAGGCTTGTCTCATCATTCAAGCACAACTAGATAACTATAAAATCATTCTAAATACCCCAAAACTCAACCTGAAGACTAACAGAATAAACTCCACAACTAAAGGGAGAGAATAAACCACATCAAGGAAGGTAGGAAGTATGGAGATGTGGTTTAGGGGAGAAATGGATGGCTGCTGTTGCAGATAGGAGGGAGCTGTGGTCATGGAGAAAGGTGACAGAGAGGAGCACACAAGGGAACACACAAGAGAATATTTCCCCAAAGCCATAGGCTTGGAAAATGAGAGGGGTTGATTTCTGTACTTTTTTTCAACCAGCAGAGCTTAAAGACTAGAGTTCTGGGGCACCTGAGTGGCTCAGTCAGTTGAGTGTCCAACTCTTGGATTCAGCTCAGGTCATGATCTTAAGGTTGTGAGATCGAGCCCCACATTGGGTTCCACACTAGGTGTGGAACTCACTTGAGGTTTTCCATCTCCCTCTGCCCCCTCCAAAATGAATAGAGTTTTAAGGTCAGTGGGCTTGGCTAGGATAGAGCCCTGAGGGTACTGTCCTATGCTTGAAAAGGAGGCAGGCAAACAACCTGGGGGCAGTGTGGAAACAGCAATCTGAAGAATGCCTGGGGCACACCGAGACAGAGGTGGGGGTGAGGGGTGGGGGGATCCTTCACTCCTCTTGGAATGCATCCCTTAGAGGCAGCATTCATAGAGACTCCTCTCTGGAGACAAAGGAGCCAGCTAGTGCCATTTCTCTCCCCCACCCCTCAGCATAAACACAGAGCCACCGGCAGGAAACAGCATAGCAATAACACTGGCTGCCTAACCCATTTACACCAACTCCCACACACCTGCACTCTGGTAGGACTGCCTGTCAATCAAACTTGCCTCAATCCTAGTGGGGACGGGCAGGGGGACCTCCTCCAGAAGACCAGCACAAGGACCTGCCCACACCACATTCCTAAAGCCTGGAGTTTTAAAAGTCAGCAGGTTTGGCTGGGAAAGAGCCCTGAGGGCACTGTGATGCTCCTAGAGAGAACAACCCAGAGGTGGACAGTGGAAACAGGGATCTATAAAAATGCCTGGGTTGCATAAGGGGGAGATTATTCATTCTAGTCAGAATGTTTCCCTGAGAGGGAGCATTCACGGAGATACCACTCTGGGTACAAAGGAGAAGGCAGCTGCTATTTCCCTGCCCCAATCCCTCAGCATAAACACAGAGCCATATGTGGTAAGTACCACAAGCACCAACACTGGCTGCCTAACCTGTTTACACCAAGCCCCATACCCCTGCATTCTGGTGGGGCTGACATACAAAAGAAGGCAGAGACTTAGACAAAAGGCCAAAACAGAGTAATTCATTCCAAATGAAAAAACAAGATAAGGAAACAGTGAGAATATAAGGGAAACAGATATAAGTAATATATATGATGGAGGATTTAAATAATTTTAAACAACAATCGTAAGGAGTGGGTGTCTTTATGATAATCACCTGTGACCAACAAAAAATAACGAGGGCCTTTAGAGTTGGTCTTTTATAGAAAGCTAACCAGCAAACTTAAATCCTTTAACATCTCCATTGATAACACCTTCAATGGCTTACTACAGTCCATATGGTCTCAACAACACATTGCTTTCTCAAGACTGCATCCTTGAAACAGCTCCGGGTATGGGAACAGTGAGTAGAATGTACACTCCAAGAACAGGGGAGGGAGCAAGAGCCTCCAATTTCCCTGGTACAGCTCACAGATCAACCAGCAGTAATATCCTCTGGATGGCCTCTTCCAATATAGTCAAAGGGTACAAAATTTCAGTTATGCAAAATGAGTAAGTCCTAGAGACCTATTGTATACCATAGTGCCTATTATTTTTTAAAATAAAAACAATCCACAACATTTATTGTCCTCTGGTAATAACATAAAGGTAATCAAAACAATACAAACAAATGTTTTAGAACTACACTCCCAACAAAGGACATCTAAAAAAAACAAACTACATGGTCTTCTCAAGAATTTCTTACTTCATTGATCATTTCTAGTTGGAGACACTTTGGAGCAGGGTAATATTACCTCCTTTTAGCATGATCCAACCCAGTTGTTTTCTTGACTTTGTTTTAGAATGAATCTCTTTGGCATCATCTAATACAAGGTTCATGTACTCATCAAAACCAATGATACAGACTTCTATTCGCATGTTCACTCTTGAGAGCTTTTTCTGTATCTTCACTTAATAAACTTTTATCACTTTACTAAAAAAAAAAAGAAGAAGAAGGGTTAAAACCTATTTTTCTCAAACTATTAAAAAAAAATTGAAATGGAAGGAAAACTTCCAAACTCATTCTATGAGGCAAGCATTACCCTGATACTAAAACCAGATATACCCTGATAGTAAAACCAGATAAAGACTCTGCTAAAAAAGAGAACTACAGGCCAGTAACCCTAATGAACATGAATGCAAAAATTCTCAATAAAACATTAGCAAACCGAATAGAACAGTACATTAAAAGAATCATTCACCCCAATCAAGTGGGACTTATTCATGGGTTGCAAGGGTGGTTCAATATTTGCAAATCAATCAGCATGATACACACTTAATAAAAGTAAGGATAAGAACCATATGATCCTTTCAATAGATGCAGAGAAAACATTTAACAAAGTACAACATCCATTCTTGATAAAAACCCTCAACAAAGTAGGGATAGAGGGAACATACCCCAACATCATAAAGGCCATATACAAGAAAACCTAGAGCTAATATCATCCTCAATGGGGAAAAAACTGAAAGTTTTTCCTCTATGGTCAGGAAAAGACAGGAATGTCCCCTCTCCCCACTGTTATTTAGGATAGTACTGGAAGTCCTAGTCACAGCAATCAGGCAACACAAAGAATTAAAAGACATCCAAATCAGCAAGGAAGAAGTCAAATTTTCACTATCTACAGATGACATGACAGTCTACATAGAAAATCTGAAAAACTCTGCCAAATATTGCTAAAACTGACACACAAATTCAGTAAAGTCACAGGATACAAAATCAGTGTGCCAAAATCTGTTGCATTTCTATACACGAATGATGAAATCAGGGAACCAATCCCATTTACATTTGCAGCAAAAACCATACAATAAATAGGAATAAACCTCACAAAGGGATAAAAGACCTGTACTCTGAAAACTATAAAACACTGATAAAAGAAATTGAGAATGACACAAAGAAATGGAAAGGTAGTCCATGCTCATGCACTGGAAGAACAAACATGGTTAAAATGTCCATACTACCCAAAGGAATCTATACATTTAATGCAATCCCTATCAAAATACCACAAGCATTTTTCACGAGCTAGAACAAAGAATCCTCAAATTTGTATGGAATCACAAAAGACCCCAAAAGCCAGAGAAATCTTGGAAAAGAAATGCAGAGCTGGAGGCATCACAATTCTAGACTTCAAGTTATATTACATAGCTGTAGTGATCAAGATAGCATGGTATTGGCACAAAAATGAAAACATAGATCAATGGAACAGAATAGAAAACCCAAAAAGAATCCACAACTATATGGTCAATTAATCTTTGACAAAGCAGGAAAAAATATCCAATGGAAAAAAGACAGTCCCTTCAGCAAATGATGTTGAGAAACTGGACAGCAACATGCAAAAGAATGAGTTGGACCACTTTCTTACACCATACACAAAAATAAATTCAAAATGGATGGAAGACCCAAATGTGAGACAGGAAACCATCAAAATCCTAGAGGAGAACACAGACAGTAACCTTTTCTTTTTTAAGATTTTTATTTATTCATTTGACAGAGAGAGAGAAAGCACAAGCAGGCGGAGTAGAAGACAGAAGCAGAAGGAGAAGCAGGCTCCCTGCTGAGTGAGGAGCCAGACGTGGGGCTCGATCCCAGGGCCCCAGGATCATGACCCAAAGGCAGACGCTTAACTGACTGAGCCACCCAGGTGCCCTGACAGTAACCTTTTCAACATCAGCGATACCAACTTCTTACTAGATATGTCGCTTGAGGGAAGGAAAACAAAAGCAAAAATAAACTACTGGGACTTCATCAAATTTAAAAGCTTCTGCACAGCCAAGGAAGGAATCAACACAATTAACAGGCAACCTATGGAATGCGAAAAGATATTTGCAAATGACATATCTTATAAAGGGTTAGTATCAAAATCTATACAGAACTTATAAAACTCAACACCTAAAAACAAATAATCCAATTAAAAAATGGGCAGAAGACATGAAGAGATATTTTTCTAAAGAAGACATACAGATGACCAACAGACTAATGAAGACACTCAATATCATTCATCATCAGGGAAATTCAAATCAAAACTACACTTCACAATAGTCAGAATGGCTACAATTAACAACACAAGAAATAACAGGTGTTGGCAAGGATGTGGGAAAAGGGAACTCTCTTGTACTGTTGGGAAAATGCAAACTGGTGCACCCACTCTGGAAAACAGTATGGAGGTTCCTCAAAAAGTTAAAAATAGATCTACCCTACAACCCAAAATGACACTACTAGGTAGTTACCCAAATAATATAAAAATTCTACATTCAGGGATACATGCACTGCAATGTTCATAGCAGCATTATCTACAACAGCCAAATTACGGAAAAAGACCACATGTCCATAAACTGATGAATGGATAAAGAAGATGTGGAATAGAATATTCCTCAGCCATCAAAGAGAATGAAATTTTGCCATTTGCAATGTCATGGATGGAACTAGAGTGTATTATGCTAAGCCAAATAAGTCAGTCAGAGAAAGACAAATACCATTTCATTCATAGGTGGAATTTAAGATACGTTCATAAGGGAAAAAAGGGGGAAGCAAACCAAGAAACAGACTCTTAACTATAGAGAAGAAACTGATGGTTACCAGAGGGGAGGTGGGTGTGGGGGTGGTTTAAATAGATGATGGGGATTTAAGGAGTGCACTTGTGATGAGCACGATGTTGTATGTAAGTGATGAATCAATAAATTCTACTTCTGAAACTAATGTTACCCTGTATTTTAACTAAACTGGAATTTAAATAAAAACTATAGATGACAAAAAATAAACTTCACACTTTTATTTTTCCTCCCCCTCATTTTAGGTTATCATTGTTACAATTTATGTATTTTTCTATGGTGTATCTGATAAATCATTTTAGTTATGGTTATTTCAGTACATCTGATTTTTAACCAATAAACTAGCGTTAAGTGAATTATCCACCATTTCCATATTACAGAATCTAATATTGACGATATGTTCATCATTACCAGTAAGTTTTATTCTGCATTCACGTTTTTATAATCTTAATTGTCATCCTTTTACTTCCACTTTAAGAACTCCTTTTAGCATTTCTTGTAAGTTAGTTCTAGTGATGAACTCCCTCAGCTTTTGTTTGTTTTGAAAACTCCTTCTTTCTTTCTTTCTTTTTTTTCATTCTCAAGGACAGCTTTGCCAGATACAGATTTCTTGATGGACTGCTTTTTTTTTTAATTTGTTTATTTCAATATTCTGAATATATCTTTCCATTTTCTCCTCACTTAAATTTCTGTTGAGAAATTCACTGATAGTCTTATGGAGCTTCCTTGTATGTAACTTGTCTCTTTTTTTCTTTCCGTTTTCAAAATCTTTATTTGTATTTGATTTTTAACAATTTAATTGATATGTGTTTTAGTGCACCCCGATTTGGTTTCGATCTATGTGGGGTCCTTTAGGTCTTAGATTTGGATATCCATTTCTCTCCCGAGTTTTCAAAAATTTTTAGCTCTCTATTGAATTCTTCAGTTCAGTCATTGTACTTTTCAGTTTGAGTTTTTTGGGGTTTTTGTAGTGCAATTCCTGGATCATAGGGTAGCTCTATTTTTAAATTTTTGAGGCACCTCCACACTGTTTTCCAAAGTGGCTGTACCAACTTGCATTCCCACCAACAGTGTAAGAGGATTCCCCTTTCTCCACAACCTCTCCAACATTTCTTGTTTCTTTCCCTGTCCATTTTTGCCATTCTAATTGGTGTAAGGTGGTATCTCAGTATGGTGTTGATTTGGATTTCCCTGATGGCTAATGATGATGAACATTTTTTCATGTGTCTGTTAGCCATTTGTATGTCTTCTTCAGAGAACTGTCTTTTCATATCTTCTGCCCACTTTTGGACTTGATTATTTGTTTTTTGGGTGTTGAGTTTGAGAAGTTCTTTATAGATCTTGGATACTAGCCCTTTATCTGTAGTGTCCTTTGCAAATATCTTCTCCCATTCTGTGGGTTGCCTCTTTGTTTTGTTGACTGTTTCCTTTACTGTGCAGAAGCTTTTTATCTTGATGAAGTCCCAAAAGTTCATTTTTGCTTCTGTTTCACTAGCTTTTGGAGATGTATCTTGAAAGAAGTTGCTGTGGGCGAGGTCAAAGAGGTTACTATGTTCTCCTCTAGGATTTTGATGGATTCCTGTATCACACTGAGGTCTTTCATCCACTTTGAGTTTATCTTTGTGAATGGTGTTAGAGAATGGTCGAGTTTCATTCTTCTGCATGTGGCTGTCCAATTTTCCCAGCACCATTTATTGAAGAGACTGTCTTTTTTCCATTGCATGTTTTTTCCTGCTTTGTCAAAGATTATTTGACCATAGAGTTGAGGGTCCATATCTGCGTTCTCTATTCTGTTCCATTGGTCTATATGTCTGTTTTTGTGCCAGTACCATGCTGTCTTGGTGATCACAGCTTTGTAATATAGCTTGAAATCGGGCAACGTGATGCCCCTAGCTTTGTTTTTCTTTTTCAACATTTCCGTGGCAATTCGGCGTCTTTTCTAATTCCATACAAATTTTAGGATTGTTTGTTCCAGCACCTTGAAAAATGTCATTGGAATTTTGATCGGGATAGCACTGAAGGTATAGATTGCTCTGGATAGCATAGACATTTTAACAATGTTTATTCTTCTGATCCATGAGCATGGAGTATTTTTCCATCTTTTTGTGTCTTCTTCCATTTCTTTCATGAGTTTTCTGTAGCTCCTAGAGTATAGATCCTTTATCACTTTGGTTGGGTTTATTCCAAGGTATCTTATGGTTTTTGGTGCTATTGTAAATGGAATTGTTTCTCTAATTTCTCTTTCTACAGTTGTGTTGTTAGTGTATAAGAAAGCAACTGATTTCTGTGCATTGATTTTGTATCCTGCCACATTACTGAATTGCTGGATGGGTTCTAGTAATGTGGGGGTGGAGTCTTTTGGTTTTTCCACATAAAGTATCATGTTGTCTGCGAAAAGAGAGAGTTTGACTTCTTCTTTGCCAATTTGAATACCTTTTATTTCTTTTTGTTGTCTGATTGCTGTTGCTAGGACTTCTAGTACTATGTTGAACAGTAGTGGGGAGAGTAGGCATCCTTGACGTGTTCTTGATCTTAAGGGAAAGGCTCTCAGCTTTTCCCCATTGAGGATGATATTTACTGTGGGTTTTTCATAGATGGATTTTATGAACTTGAGGAATGTTCCCTCTATCCCTATACTCTGAAGAGTTTTAATCAGGAAAGGATGTTGTATTTTGTCAAATGCTTTTTCTGCATCAATTGAGAGGACCATATGGTTCTTCTCCCTCCTCTTATTAATGTGTTCTATCACATTGATTGATATTGAGAATGTTGAACTGCCGTTGCATCCCAGGGATAAATCCCACTTGGTCATGGTGGATGATCCTTTTAATGTATTGTTGGATCCTATTAGCTAAGATTTTGTTGAGGATTTTGGATTCCATATTCATCAGGGATATTGGTCTGAAATTCTCCTTTTTGATGGGGTCTTTGCCTGGTTTGGGGATTAAGGTAATGCTGGCCTCATAGAATGAGTTCAGAAGTTTTCCTTCTGTTTCCCTTTTTTGAAACAGCTTCAGTAGAATAAGTATTATTTCTTCTTTGAATGTTTGGTAGAATTTCCCAGGGAATCCATCAGGCCCTGGACTCTTGTTTTGGGATGTTTTTGATCACTGCTTCAATCTCGTTACTGGTTATTGGCCTATTCAGGTTGTCAATTTCTTCCTGTTTCAGTCTTGGCAGCTTATAGATTTCCAGGAAGGCCTCCATTTCATCCAGATTGCTCAGTTTTTTGGCATATAGTCATTGATAATAATTTCTAATAATTGTTTCTATTTCCTTGGTGTTAGTCGTGATCTCTCCCTTTTCATTCATAATTCTATTAATTTGGGTCCTTTCTCTTTTCTTTTGGATAAGTCTGGCCAGTGGCTTATCGATCTTATTAATTCTTTCAAAGAACCAACTTCTAGTTTCATTGATCTGATCTACTGTGTTTCTGGTTTCTAATTCACTGATTTCTGCTCTAATTTTCATTATTTCTCTTCTAATGCATGGTTTAGGCATTGTTTGTTGCTTTTTCTCTAGTTCTTTAAGGTGTAGAGTTAGTTGTTGAATTCGGGATTTTTCTATTTTTTTGAGTGAGGCTTGGATGGTTATGTATTTCCCCCTTAGGACCTCCTTTACAGTATCCCATAGGTTTTGGACCGATGTGTTTTCATTCTCATTGATTCCCATGAATTGTTTAAGTTCTTCTTTGATCTCCTGGTTGACCCAAACATTCTTGAGCAGAGTGGTCTTTAGCTTCCAAGTGTTTGAATTTCTGCCAAATTTTTTCTTGTGATTGAGTTCCAGTTTTAGAGCATTGTGGTCTGAGAATATGCAGGGAATAATCTCAATCTTTTGGTATTGGTTGAGATCTGATTTGTGAACCAGTATGTGGTCTATTCTGGAGAAAGTTCCATGTGTGCTCGAGAAGAATGAGTATTCTGTTGTTTTAGGGTGGAATGTTCTGTAAATATCTATGAGGTCCATCTGGTCCAGTGTATCATTCAAAGCTCTTGTTTCCTTGTTGATTTTCTGCTTAGATGATCTGTCCACTGCTGAGAGTGGAGTATTGAGGTCTCCAGCAATTAACATATTGTTATCAGTCTGACTCTTTATTTTGGTTAACAGTTGGCTTATGTAGATGGCTGATCCCATGTTGGGGGCATAGATATTTACAATTGTTAGATCTTCTTGTTGGATAGACCCTTTAAGAATGATATAGTGTCCTTCTGTGTCTCTAACTACAGTCTTTAGTTTAAAATCTAATTTGTCTGATATAAGAATTGCTACCCCAGTTTTCTTTTGAGGTCCGCTGGCATGGAAGATGGATTTCCATCCCTTCACTTTCAGTCTGGATGTATCTTTAGGTTCCAAATGAGTCTCTTGTAAGCAGCATATGGATCGGTCCTGTCTTTTTATCCAATCTGCAACCCTGTGCCGTTTTATGGGAGTGTTTAGGCCATTCACGTTGAGGGTGATTATTGAAAGATATGAATTAATTGTCATCATGTTGCCTGTGAAGACGTTGTTTTTATAGATTGTCCCTGTAGATTTCTGTTGTATATCACTCTTGGGGTCTTTCTCTTTTTATAGAACCCCCCCTTCACATTTCTTGCAGGGCCTGCTTAGTGGTCACATATTCTTTCAGTTTCTGCCAGTCTTGGAAGCTCTGCCTCTCTCCATCCATTCTAAATGAAAGCCTTGCTGAATAAAGTATTCTTGGCTGCATGTTCTTCTCATTTAGTACCCTGAATATGTCTTGCCAGGCCTTTCTGGCTTGCCAGGTCTCTGTGGATAGGTCTGACATTATTCTGATGTTCCTCCCTCTGTACGTAAGGAATCTCTTCCCCCTAACTGCCCTTATGATGGTTTCCTTTGTTCTAAGATTTGCAAGTTTTACTATTACATGCCGGGGTGTTGGCCTGTTTTCCTTGATCTTGGGAGGGGTCCTCTTTGCCTCTAGGATGTGAATGTTTGTTTCATTCCCCAGATTAGGGAGGTTCTCAGCTACGATTTGCTCAAATACATCTTCTAGTCCTCTCTCTCTCTCCACTCCCTCCAGGATTCCAATTATTCTGACATTGGAACACTTCATGGTGTCATTTATTTCTCTGATTCTATTTTCATGGATTCTGAGTTGTTTTTCCCTGGCCTCCTCTTTTCCTTTTTTATCTATTATATTGTCTTCCAGGTCACTTATTCGTTCTTCTGCCTCAGTTACCCTAGCTGTTAGATTTTCTAGATTGGATTGGATCTCATTGATAGCATTTTTAAGTTCTGCCAATTCACGTTTTATTTCTGCCCTAGAGACTCTATGTTGCCATTAATTGATTTCTCCATTCTAGCCATTGTCTTCACAATTGCTAACCTGAATTCCAACTCCGACATCTTGGTTATATCTGCATCCATTTGTAAATCTGCAGCATAAGTCATAATCTCTGAGTCTTTTCTATTTGGGGGGTTCCTCCTCCTACTCATTCTGTTGATGGGTGTTTGAGGGAATGTATAGAGTGCAAATTATTGACCAGAACCCATGCAAGATGCACCTGTTTTCTTGGGACTTTAGGGTTGCTGACCTCTTGTTTTCCCAGCCTGTGTTCTGCGGGGGGCCTGCCGTGCTGTTACTCAGGCAACCCTGTTTGGGCAGAGTTGCCCTGCCCCCCTGTGGTGGGGGATGGGCTCAGCGGGAATCAGTTTTGGGGGCTTTTGTTCTCTGGCGGCTTTCCCTGGCGGCTTTCCACGTCTCTTCCGTGAATCAGAGCAGAAGAGACCATTTCCAACCCTGTGCTCAGAGCACAGAGATCACAGTCTGTTCTTCAGTGAGCTCTCCAGGCCACACCGTCTCCGTTTCTGCCTGTGCTGCTATAAACGGCAGCGTCCTGGGTTGTGCACCCCTCTGCAGTGCTCCCAGTCCTGCCTCCAGGTCGGGGCACATCTCTGCCCTTTGTGCTTCTAAAACTGCCAGCCACTCCCAGTTCACGCACGTGCGCATGCGACCCCGCCATTCCGGGTTTCCGTGGGACTGCCCTAAAGTCCTTTCCCCACCGCTACCGGTCTGCGAGTCTGTGTCCCATCTGCAGCGTGCAAGGCTGTTGCTCACCGGTGGTGTAGGATCCCCACGGCCAGGCACCCTCCTGCTGCCGTTTATCCTCTGATATCTGCCCATGGAATCACGGCTCCCTGCTTCCTACCTCAAATCCAACTGACTGTGATATTCTGTTTGTAGAGATCCAGATATTCTTACATTTCAGGCTGGTTTTGTGGGTGCTCAGAGTGGTCTGGTAGATATCCAGCTCAATTCCGGGGACCAGTTGAAACAGTGTCCCCTACTCCTCCGCCATCTTTCCACCCCGCCTAAAAATGCTATTTAGAAAAAAAAAATACAATTCTATATCTAGAAAAGTAATGACCAAAAATGAAGGCAAAAATAAAGATATTTTCATAAATACAAAAAAACCCCAAGAAATAGGTGGTGTTATTAATTATCTTCTCTGCCTTGGCAAAGCACCAGAACAGACCCAAAGTCTTGCACTACCCATTGTTTGGGTACTAAATCGGGCAAGACTGTACACTGAATTTCTTGGCCAGATGGGGCCACCAGTTTTGCTCTGCAAAAAGCAGTGTTGCCAGCCAAAATCTCCACTCAAGTATTTATGGTCTATTGAGCTTCTCAGGAGCTCACTCAAGGTTTTCTGGTTGGGCATACCTGAGAGCTACACTCAGGTGTGATTGGGGCTATGAACTAACTCCGCTCTCATGGTGGAGGAGAGCCTGCTCCAAGCAGATTCTTAGGTTCTTTGTCATGGCTTTTTCAGTGACTGGGACTGAGAGCTATACCCAGCAGTTATTAGGGTTATAAATTAGCTCCCATGCCTGAGTGGAGTAGAAGAACCAACTTCAAGTCTCCAAGGCTCTTTGTACTCTTGACTCCAGCCAACCTGCACCTCATGTTCCCTTGCCAAATGGGATTACTGGATTTATTCTTCTGATCATCTCTGCCTGCTGGACTCTGCAATCAAGCATTGCTGAGCAACATGGCTCACCAGGTATTCTGGCAAGATTTTCTGGTTGGGCAGGGCTAAGACTTAAACATAACAGTGGGCAAGGTTATGACTTAGTTTCCCTGTGTGGCAAGAGGGGCAGACCAGGCTCAATGGACAATTAGGCTCTTTGTTTAAGGTCCCAAGTGAGGCAGATCTATGCCCTGCTGAGTTCCCTGGTCAGGCCACACCATCATTTTAGCTCTATGAATAAATAAAACTGCTGGTTGGGACCAATACTTGGGTGCTACAGGTAGGAATTCTGTTTGCCAAGATCTGAATGCTGGTTGTTGGAAATCCCTTTCCCCTACTCTGTCACAATCTGATTCCCACAGGCCAGGCCCTGCAGATTTCCCCATGATCCTCAGGAGGTGAGACCATAGTGGAGGTCCCAAGAAGCAAATCACAATACTGGTGGAGCTGCATATCTACTCTAGGTTCCCTTTTCCCACTGGAGGAATATCTCAGTGGAGACCTTTTGGTGTGGTGCTGTGATTGCTTAGGAAAAGGACAATGCAGTCAGTGAGTAGCCATTTCTCTTATTCTTCTAATGTGGTCTGTCTCAGTCTCTGTGTTACACAGGGGTGTTTCAGTCTCACCCTCATGTTCTAGGATTTCTCAATGTTTTCTTTTCCATGAATAGTTATCAGATGTTATTTTAAGGGAGAGTGAAGTCAGAAATAACCTATGTTGCCATCTTGGCAATGTCACTCCCCAAGAAGCATCTTTATAGCCCAGTTGTCCGAGGTAAATGTGGTAGAATACTAGATAGAAGGTTTTTCAGTCTATGGGGCATAAGCCTAAAATTTCTGGGAAAATTTCTGTCACTCTAAGCTAACATGATTATACAAGGAAGAACATAAAGTTCAGCCATGTAGGTTGTGACCATATAGTTCTACAGTGTTGTGTCCAGAAACCCAGACCTTCTCTTTTTTTTTCAGAAAACCTCAACCTAATGGTGGTCTTTTCATTGCTATTTAAAGAGAGTAGTAATTGGAAAGACTGAAACAAATACTTTATTTATCTCCTTTTCTTGGCTCTATGGCTAAACATCTTGCTTCAGTAGCTCCTTTATTGCAAGAGCTTGAGAAATAATCACATTCCATCTGAGAAAGGAGACCCTAGAGTTAAACTCATGTGTCTGAGCCTATGTGTTTATGGAGGAACAGGAGAATTAAAGAAAAAAGTAGGCCTTCAACTCAAAGCTTTGGCATTTTCCCTAGGATTGTAGCTGTTTTCAGATGCTGTGTTTTAATGATCTTCTTGATGGATAGACCCCATTATGATATAGTGAGCTTCTTCATATCTTGTGACAGTCTTTGTTGGGTTTGGCCAGCAAACCCTGAGGTGAAGAATGAAAAGATTAGTCCAGACACCTTAGTAGAAGAAAGGAGAGGGCATGGGGACCAGACACTCTAGTGGTGAAAGGTCCCAAGCCAAGCTCTTCCTCCACTTTTATTGTGAACATTATCAATATATCAAGGGAATAAGAAAAACAAAAAGAAGTATCAAGGTTTAATAATCAGAAGAATAATATAGGGAATATCCTGTGATTAGAACAAGCTATGCTTGTGACACACATACAGGCAGGAAGCACATGACCACCAAAGATAAATGTGTCTCCTAAGCATTTACTCTTCGGATGAGTGCATTGAGCCACACAAGGATCTGGCTGTTTTCAGCCCAGAAACCTGAAAGGAGTCCCAGTTTTCTGGACACTCCTTTGCTTTTCATCTAGTCTCACCCAGGGAGGCATATGTTTATTAAATCTTATCTAACCAGGCATTATGAATTCCCACAAGCCTTTGGTTTAAAATCTAGTTTGTCTGATATAAGTATGGCTACTCCGACTTTCTTTTTATGTCCATTAGCATGATAGACGGTTCTCCATCCCCTCATTTTCAATCTCCTGGTGTCTTTAGGTCTAAAATGAGTCTCTTGTAAGCAGCTTATAGATTGGTCTTGTTTTTTTTTTTTTTTTTTTTTTTTATCCATTCTGATACCCTGTGTCTTTTGATTGGAGCACTTGGCCTATTTACATTCAGAGTGATTATTGATAGATATAAACTTAGTGCCATTGTGTTACCTGTAAATTTGGTTTTTCTGGTGATGTTCTCTGTTCCTTTATAGTCTTTGTTGCTTTTGATCTTTCTTTCCCACTCAAAGAGTCCCCTTTAATATTTCTTGCAAGGCTGGTTTAGTGGTCATGAACTCCTTTAGTTTTTGTTTGTCTGGGAAACTCTTTATCTCTCCTTCTATTCTGAATGACAGTGTTCCTAGATAAAGTATTCTTGGCTACTGTTTTTCCCATTCCTCACCTTGAATATGTCATGCCACTTTCTTCTGGTCTGCTAAGTTTCTGTGGACAGATCTGCTATGAACCTGATTTGCATTCCCTTGTCTGTCAAGGACTTTTCTTTCCCTTGCTGCTTTCAGGATTCTTTCCTCCTCTGTGTATTTTGTGAATTTTACTACAGTATGTTTTTTTGTTTTTTGTTTTTAATTTTATTTTATTGTGTTATTAATCACCATACATTACATCATTAGTTTTTGATGTAATGTTCCATGATTCATTGTTTGCGTATAACACCCAGTGCTCCATTCAATATGTGCCCTCTTTAATATCCATCACCAGGCTAATATCTTGATGTGGGATGGCTTTTGTTGAATTTGATGGGAGTTCTCTGTGCTTCTTGGATTTCAGTGTCTGTTTCCTTTCCCAGATAAGGGAAGTTTTCAACTATAATTTGCTCAAGTAAACCTTCTGCCCCATTTTCCCTTTCTTCTTCTGGGACTCCTGTGATATGAATGTTATTATGTTTTAAGGATTTTAAGTTCCCTATGTCTACATTCATGATCCAATACCTTTCTTTCCCTCTTCTTTTCAGCTTCATTATTTTCCATAATTTTATCTTCCATATTCAGTGAGTCATCCTCTGCTTCATCCCTCCTCATCATGGCATCCATTCAGGTTTGCATCTTGCTTACAGCATTTTATTTTGGGCCTGACTAGTTTTCAGTTCTTTTATCTCTGTAATAAGGGGTTCTCTAGTGTTATGCTTTTTTCAAGTCCAGTTAGTATCATTATAATTGTTGTTTTACAGTTGAGTTCAGACATCTTACTTATATCTGTATTGTTTAAATTCTTGCCCATCACTTCGTCCTGTTCTTTCTTCTCATGTGAATTCCTCCGCCTTGTCATTTTGGAGGTCAAATAAAAAAAATTAGATTAAAAAAAATAAAGTAAAATAAAGGAAGTTATATCCTAGGTGTGTTTTTGTCTCCTTGTCTCCTTGTCCTTTG
The DNA here is from genome assembly GCF_011800145.1 of Mirounga leonina. Lineage (NCBI taxonomy): Eukaryota > Metazoa > Chordata > Mammalia > Carnivora > Phocidae > Mirounga > Mirounga leonina. The sequence goes on along the minus strand of NW_023270513.1, from coordinate 8,720,561 downwards.
GATCAAGAAGCTTGATCCAAAAAATAAAATTTAATAAAAAATAAAATTAATTAATTAATAATTTCTTTTTTCTGTATCAAAAAAATAAGCAAAGGAAGCTACAACCTGTTTCCCCTAGAGCTGATGCTTTGCAGCACTCTATGATCAGTAGACTTGCTGCCTTCGAGGAGTTTGTGCTGGTCTTCTGGGGAAGGGGCCTGCTGCTCTGATTCTCAAGGTTACTTGCCCTAGTGGAGATGAACCTGCAGAGCACAGGGGGTGGGGCTTGTAAGCTGCTCCAACCTCCACTTGGTGGCACTGATTTTTTCACTGAGGTGGGTCATTGCTGGTGAGCAGACAGTGAAAATTCCTTCACCCCCCTCTCTTGTCTCTGGAGTGGGGAGCTTGTGCCTGACACTCCTCAGGAAGCCCTCACAGATGAACAATCACCCCTCCTGTGTCCCCAGCTTCTATCAGATCCCCCACCTTCACCCTGAGCTGTCCACCTGCCCAGGTGGGACAGCACTGCTGTGTTTTATCTCAGGCATGGCTGTGTTTCAAAACTCCAAATTTCAGAGACCCCCATGTCATGACCCACACTGATCCTTTGGGGGAAGGTTTTGCTGTGCTATGACTGCTGCTGGCTTGTCCCAGAAAGGGTTGCACAACTATGCAGTAGTTCAGAGTTTATGATAAATTGCAGGACAAAGCCAGTGCCAAGGTTGCTGCCTTCAGCCAGTGTCTTTGTTCTTATGCTGGTGAATGGGACACCTCAATGGTGCCCCCTGGGTCTTTTGGCCCTGAAGAGGCCATATCCCCTCTACCAAATGCACTCCAAGCAGGGGAACTCTTTCTCCTGTGCAACCCAGGGGATCCTCAGACCACACTGTCTGTTCCCATGTCTCCACCCTCCTTCCCCACCAGAGCACCGCTTAGCTCAACAGGCACAACCCTGGCAATGGCACTGACCTCTGAAACTTCAGACTCTGTGCTCTAAAGTTTATTAAAGAGTTGCAATATTTAAACCCCCTCCTTTTTCCCAGTCAATGGGGAAGTTTTTCTTGTGCAATTTCCTGGGCGTGTTTTCACCCTTTGTTCCCTCATTTTCTCTCTCCTCTCTCTCATTCCTCTCTTTGCAGTTAGGTCTCCCTCCCCTCTGCAATACCTGAGGCTCTTTTTTTTTCTCCCACAAATCAACTCTCCACAGTTCCTACCTTTCACCAGGTGATCATTTTTTCTGCTTGCAGCTTCGTTGTCTCAGTCCTCCAATTGATTTCTTGGGTGTTCAAAATGATTTGATATTTGTCTAGCTGTGTTCAAGGGAGAAGGCAAGCTTAGGGTCACCCACTCCTCTGCCATCTTAACCCTCCTCTTATAAAGTGTCTTGAAGAAGGGCATTTTAGACTGGGAAAATGGGATAATCTATTGGCTTCATGAACTTGGATGTTCAAATCTATCCCCAAGTTTGGGAAGATCTTAGCACTGTTTTCTGTTTTTCTTTTTTTGTGTTTTAAGTTGTTGTTTGTTTGTTTTTAGTAATCTTTCTACCCTCTTCTCCTTTTGTCCTTGAATTTAAGTGATTTGGATATTGTGTTGTTCTTATTGTTGTTGTTTTGATAGGTGTCCCACAAATCACATAGGCTTTTTCTACTTTTTTTCATTTTTTTTCTTTTTTCTCCACAGCCTGGGTTATTTCAAAATTTCTATCATGTAAGTCATGTATTCTTTCTTTTATTTGCTCTAGTGTGGTACTAATGCTGTTGAATTTTTATTTCATTCATTGAATTCTTTTGCTCCATAATTTGATTCTTTTTTTTATGATTTCTATCTCTTTGTTAGATTTCTTATTTTGATCATGTAATGTGTTCATAATTCCTTTAGATTTTGTGTCTGTGTTTTCTTATAGCTCACTGAGTGTTTGTAAAACAGCTATTTTGAATTTTCAGATAAATCACAGATCTTCATATTTTGGGGTTCAGTTACTGGAAGATTATTGTAACTTTTTGTTGAAGTTATGTTTCCTCGAGTTTTCATGTTTCTTGGAATTTCACTTTTTTGTCTTCACATTTAAAGTAACAGTTTAGCCCTTCAATTTTTACTAACTTCTTTTAGGGTAAAAATAACTTTCACCAGTCCTGCTGAGGCTTTCTGAGACCTTGTATGTATACATCTGCTCCACACCTCATGCTCTTCTTTGTGGCAGAATTTTTAAGCTTGTGTGTCTTCCCTTCATCCTACAATGCACCATGCCTGCTGCTGATATCTTCTTTTTGTTTTCCGAAGGGTGACATGATAGCTCAAATTTGTGGTTTCTCCCTTGCATGCACACCATGGTTTTTTCTCTGTGCATGTTCACTGTCTACTAGATCTCTCCCTCACCACAACTCTCTGAAGCATGCACAAGAAGCCAGCCAAAGAATGGGGGTAAATGTATTTGTCATGTGTTGCACTAGGGGTGATTGTGTGTCATTTGGGGAAATCCATTGTTGAGTTTTTCCCATGGAGGCTCATGGGCAGGCTTTTTGATGAAGTCCAGAACACAGTCAGCAGGGACCATGCGCCTTCAATGCCCTCCAGGAATCTTATATACCACTCTTCTGATCTGCTTGCTCTCCCAGTTATGAAGCTCACACTTTAATGCTCTGGATACTGCAAGATAGAAATGAATCTCTTTAAAGCATCCAACATAGCTAGGGAAGCATGTTGTGCATTCACTTATTGATTTTCCCTTTCCCCTGTGGGAGAAATCACTGTCCGTCTAGTTATAAGCTGTGCCACCTTGGGGGAATAATGATAGTGATAAAGTCAGGCTGTTTTTCTTACCCATGTTTTTCTAACCCATGTATCCAATTTCTCTTCTCTCTCTCTCTCTCTTTCTCTCTGTCTCTCTCTCCCCTATCTCCAATGGACTGCTAGAAATTTTCTTGAAGCCTAGATTTCCACAAAGACTCTCTCCTCTATAAGAGATAACCCATGTCAGTGTTCTACAGGCACTCCTAGACTGCACCTCAGATGGGCCATAATAGGTTCACAGTCTTTTGTAGGTCCCACACCTGATAGCAAAGTCTGTCTGCCTATTAACCAATGCACCAATGGGCAAGAATGCTCTGGTTCCTTGCGTGTCCCACAACTCCCACAGAGGTACTTCTATTTGTGGATGGATGCTGAATCATTGTTTTTGAATAGGGAGACATCTTATGCTGTCATGATTCGAAAATCACTCCTCTATCTTCCTTTCATTCTCTCCCTTCCTTTTCCCTTCCCTTCCCTTCTCTTCTCTCTCTCTTCATCTGTCTCTATCTCTCTGTCTCTCTCTTTCTCTCTTTCTCACTTGTGCCACACAAATGATGTGTGTCCAAATGCATGCAAGGAATCCCTAGGAGCCCTGTCAACAATTTCAAGATGAATCAATACTCTTTTTTTTTTCCAACTACAAAACTGGATACACATCCCTGTAGTCATTTCTGTCTACATACATCTTTCTTTTAGTCCCCAAGATTAAAAATTTCAGACTGTTTTCTTACTATTTCCTTCTTTTCCATCTTCTGTTACCAACATGACAAAACCATATTTTGTCTGCTGTTGTAAAATGCTTTTTGGGTTTGCCTCTTGCTCTCCTTTCTCAGTGCCTCTTCAGTTCCCTAGTCTTTTCATCATAAACCCATATCTGAAATATTTGTAGCAGTCTTTTGTTGTCTTCTCTGACCTCAGGCATTGTTCTCTCCTATTTTTTTCTTACACATTAATCACAGTTTAATGTAATTTTTGTAAATTTAGCTTTTGCCAGGTCACTCTTTTATTCAAGAGCTTATAATGACTCCTTATCATTTACCAAATTAAGTCTCAACTCCTTTGCCTGCCTTTTCAAGACTACTTTAAGCTTTCCCACACATCTATCAAATTCAATTTCCCAACTTACCCAAGTATTCCACCACCCTCTCTAATACTCAACCAACTAACCTCATCTCAGCTGTTGACAAATTTTGTGCCCATTTTCTTTGACTCTTTGTTCACATTGTTGTTCTAACCTAAAGTACTCACTGTCTTCCCCTCTACCTAATCTAATATATTCCCCTTTAAAGAACCATACTAAATCCGGCATCTTCTGTGCAAACATTGTTGTCTTCATTTTCTTGTACTCACTGTGTGTTCAATACATCCATCTATGACTCTCATGCTTGATTCTGTCTCTGACCCAGGATTCTAAGGGACTTGACTCAACTTATATCTCTGAGCACCTAGCAGAGTGCCTGAGACATAGAAAACATCCAATAAATATTTGTTGGGTATATTGAATTCTTAGTACAGACATGGGTACACAGTTTGTTCTGTTAAAGATTTAGACATTTATTGACAACTATCTGATAAGAAGATACCAAAGAAATGCCAGCTCATCAAAGTCAAACTTTTTTATTTATACACATTTTAATGCTTTGCAATGATAAGCACATCAAAGAGTAGTTAGCAGTAGGAAAGGCTTACTTATGTGAATGGAAATTTTGCTTCGGAGACAGAGACTAAGTTAAATCATGGGAGTAAGGGCTATCTAGAGGGCTAAAGTATGGTTTAGGAAAGCACTGTGTATATTTAGAATGATAAATGGGGTTAAACCAGGGGAAGGGTTAAGGGGGAAAAAAGGTGGAAACAAACAACCAACTTGCCTGTTTTGTGAAGCCCAGCCCTTTAGTCTAGGGAATAGCTTAGACTCTTGAGATTTCACAGGTTAATCCAGTCGTTGTCTTTACCATGATATTCTATTTAGATATGGGCACTACTGGAGGCCAGCATCAGAACCCCTAGCCACTACTTAGCCCTGCTGCCAGAGATCAGATACCATCGTGACTGCACTGGGAGCACCAGGAAACACAGAAAGGATCCTCCTGGAATGCCTCTCAGCCTTAGCCTGGATCTGATTCTATCTTTGAAAATAATTGTTCATTGATAAGCAAACAAATTCATGGAAGAAAAATTTCACAAATATTTTCCTGAAGCAAACTCAGACTTAAGATATTCTGTGGAGAGAGCCCTTTTAACAACTGGCCCATAGATCAAGTACTTTCAACCATGGGCACCTCAGTCCAAAACTGCCAACCATGGATAAGCATAAGTAAAGATTCACGTTTAAGAAAAATACAACTATTCAAAGATTGATTTCAATCTTCTCTCAAACAAATTTGGTCTAAAATTTATAAGCTAAAACTAGCATCCTTCATCCAAAACTTCAGCATCTCTCATTCCAAACCTTAATTGCTGACTCCAAACAAGATAGACTATGCAAAGAAATAGTCAATGTGGAATAACTAGTGGTCGACATGATGTGATTTCTCTCCAACTAATAGAAATTCTTACAGTAAGTATAAAAGTCTTCCAGCTTGTGATTGTTTTGGTTTCAGGACACCGATTTTAAGAAGCTTGTACCTTTGAGGAGGTAAAGTTTTTATCAATATCTTACTGGAAATATATTTAAAACTTATGCTTTCTTTTTAACCCTAAGCTGAGTCTAGAAAAAGGAAGGGGCTTCTACTGTAGGAAAAAAAGAGGAAAAAATGAATGGTGATTTGTGAGTATAAGCCAAAGCTGGTTGGAGGGAGGACAGTCTAAGAAGGATAGGTAACACAGGATTAAAAAACAAACAAACAAACAAACAAACAAACCCAGAACACAGTATAAAAATTTTGTATGGTTACCAAAAATTTAAAGAAGAGCAGCAGCAAGTAAGAAAGAATGTCAAAAGAAATACAGAACTACTGTAAGAAGGCAAAATTTTGTTGAAATCTGAAAATAGAGTTCCCCCAAATTCTAGAATTCTCCAAACAGTCCAGGTAATACAAAATCAGTCATGCAAAGTAGGATTCCCATTTAAGCAGGCTTTCTGCAGCATTCTTTGTAGGAAATTGTTATTTCTGCCATTTAAATACAGGCTATGTATCTTCCTCTTTTGGATGATAATGATGTCTAACCAAATGGAGAATATCAATTAAAAAGTAAAAATTATTTAAAAGAACCAAGAAGAAATTAAGGACTAGAAAAGTGCAAAAACTTAAATAAAAAACTCACTAGAGATAATCCATAGAAGATTTTAATTGTCAGAAAAATCAACCAGCAAACTTGAAGATAGATCAACTGATATTTCAATAACAGAAAAAAATAATGAAAAAAAATGAACAGAGCATCAAAAAACTTTGGGCCATCATCACCTGTACCAACATACATGTAATGGGTATCCTGAAAATAGAGAAGAGAGAGTAATAAGCAGAAATAATATGTAAAGAAATAGTGGCTGAAAACATGCAACCACTCTGGAATACAGTATGGAGGTTCCTCAAAAGTCAAAAATAGAACTACCCTATGACCGAGCAATTGCACTACTAGGTATTTATCCAAAGAATACAAAAATACTCATTTGAAGGGACACATGCACCCTGATGTTTATAGCAGCATTATAAACAATAGCCAAATTATGGAAAGAGTCCAAATGCTCATCAACTGATGAATGGATAAAGAAGAAGTGGTATATATATACAATTGAATATTACTCAACATAAAAAAAAGAACAAAATCTTGTCATTTGCAATGACATGGATGGAGCTAGTGTGTATTATGTTAAGCCAAATAAGTCAGTCAGAGAAAAACAAATACCATATGATTTCACTCATATGTGGACTTTAAGAAACAAAACAGATGAATATAGGAGAAAAAAGAGTTAGGCAAACCATCAAACAGACTAACTATAAAGAAGAAACTGAGGGTTGCTGGAGGGGAGGTGGGTAGGGGGATAGGTTAAATGAGTGATGGGTATTAAGGGGGACGCTTGTTGTGATGAGCATTGCATGTTGTATGTAAGTGATGAATCACTAAATTCTACTCCTGAAACTAATATACACTATATGTTAACTAACTTGAATTTAAATAAAAACTTAAAACAAACAACAAAAAAGAAATAGTGGCTGAAAACTTCCCAAATTTGGGGAAAAGTATTCTAGTTTCTTAATGATCTTCATGTAGGATGAAATCAAAGATCTCCACATTTAGACACATCTAACTGTCAAATACCAAAGAAAAAGATAATCTTGAAATCTCCAAGAGAAAAATGACTCATCATGTACAAGATATACTTAATAAGGCTAGAAGATGACTTCTCATTAAAAAAAAAAAAAAGGTGGGGGTGTTGCCTGGGTGGCTCAGTTGGTTAAGCATCTTCCTTCAGCTCAGGTCATGATCTCTGGGTCCTGGAATCGAACCATGCACCAGGCTTCCTGCTCAGCAGAGTCTGCTTCTCCCTCCCTCTCCTTCTGCCCCTCCCCCTGGCTTGTGCTCTCTCTCTCTCTTTCTCTCTGTCTCAAATAAATAAATAAAATCTTTTAAAAAAACTATACAGGACAGAAAATGTTAGGATGAGATATTCAAAATACTGAATGGAAAAAAAACCCTATCAACCAACAATTTTAACTCTAGCAACAATACCTTTCAAAAATAAAGAAGAAATTAAGGCATTCTCACATAAACAAAAACAGAGAATTCATCATTAGTAAAAGGGTACATTAAACCCAAAAGAAGTGGAAGAAAGGAAATAATAAAGTTTAAAGTGGAAATAACAAAATATAAAAATAAATCAATGAAACCAAAAGAAGGATCTTTGAAAAAATTTTTAAAAAATTGACAAACTTTTAACTATACAGACCAACTTTTAACTGTACAGACCAAGGTAAAGGTCAGAAGAGCAAATTGTTGAAATCAAAAAGTAGAGGATGTCATTACTAATCTTACAGAAAAAAAAATTATAGTGGAATACTATAAGCACCAGTATGCCAACAAATCAGATAACCTAAATGAAATGGAAAAATTCATAGAAGAAACTACAAAAACTGAATCAAGAAAAAATAGAAAATTGGAATAGAAGATATTGGCTTCATAGTTTGAAAAACTTTGTACAAAGAAAACCCCAAGACTGTGTGACTTCACTAGTGAATTATACCAAAATCATCTTATATGTTTTTATTTTTATTTGTTTTTTAATTTAAATTTTAAGTAGTTAACATACAGTACAATATTGGTTTCTGGAGTAGTATTAAGTGATTCATCACTTACATACAACACCCAGTGCTCGTCATAACAAATGCCCTCCTTAATACCCATCACCTTTCTAGCCCATCCCCCACTTACCTCCCTCCATCAACCCTCAGTTCATTCTCTATCATTAAGTCTTTTAGGGCTTATTTCCCTCTCTCCTTTTTTTTCTTTTCCCCCTTCCCTTATGCCCATCTGTTTTCTTTCTTAAATTTCACAAATGAGTGAAATCATATGGTATTTGTCTTTCTCTGACTGACTCTTTCACTTAGCATTATACACTCTAGCTCCATCCATGTTCTTAGCAAATAACAAGATTTCATTCTTTTTGAAGGCTGACTAATACTCCATTGTGTGGATGGATATATATATAATCACATCTTTTTTATCCATTCATTAGTTGATGGACATCATTTGGGCTCTCTCTATAGTTGGGTTATTATTGATAATGTTGCTATAAACATCAGGGTGCATGTATCCCTTCGAATCTGTATTTTTGTATCCTTTGGGTAAATACCTAGTAATGCAATTGCTGGATCAGAGGGTAGTTCTATTTTTAACATTTTGAGGAAACTCCATACTGTTTTCCAGAGTGGCTGCACCAGTTTGCATTCCCACCAACAGTGCAAGAGGGCTCCTCTTTCTCCACATCCTTGCCAACACCTGTTGTTTCTTGTGTTGTTAATTTTAGCCATCCTGACAGGATGGCTCCCTCTCCCCCTGCTTGTGTGATATAGTATCTCATTGTGGCATTGATTTGTATTTCCCGGATGATGAGTGATGTTGAGCATCTTTTCATGTGTCTGTTAGGCATCTGGATGTCTTCTTTGGAAAAGTGTTTATTTATGTCTTCTGCCCATTTCTTAACTAGACTATTGTTTTTTGGGTGTTGAGTTTGATAAGTTCTTTGTAGATTTTGGATACTAACCCTTTATCAGATGTGTCATTTGCAAATATCTTCTCCCATTCCATGGGGTGTCTTCTAGTTTTATTGATTGTTTCCTTTGCTCTACCAAAACTTTAAAGAAGAACCAACAAAAATTCTTTGAAAACAAATTCTTTGAGAAAATTGAAGTGGAGGGAACACTTTGATATTCTTTCCATGGGACATTTTTATCCTTATGTCAAAATTAGACAAAGATGGGGCCCCTATGTGGCTCAGTTGGTTAAGTGTCTGCCTTCTGCTCAGGTCATGGTCTTGGCATCCTGGGATCGCATCCCACATTGGGCTCCCTGCCCAGCAGATTCAGCTTCTCCCTCTCCCTCTGCAGTGTCCTTTGCTCTTCCCCTGCTTGCTCTCTCTCTCTCACTCTCTCTCTCCCCCAAATAAATAAATATTTTTTTAAAAAAATTAGACAAAGACATCACATGAAAAGAAAAATATAGACTAATTGGGCTGTATATATAAAGATAGACTCAAAATTCCTCAACAAAGTACAATCAAACCAAATCCAACAACATAGGAAAAATGATAATATACCATAACTGAATGAGATTTACCCAGGAATGAAAAGCCATTTAGTAATTGAAAATCAATAAATGTGATACAGATATTTTTTTTCTCTGCATCATTTCAAATGGTTAAACAGTCTACTTTTAAAAAAATACTCTCTTCAATAAGGCAGTCTTAAAAGATGGTGGCATAAGTGGCTCCTGACTCCCCTCCTCCCATGAATACACTAAATGAATGGCTACACACACAGTAATTCCCTCTGAAGGGAATCCAGAAACTAGCAGAGTGGTTCATATACATTGGGTGAAGAGGAAAATACTATTAAAACAGGCTGCTCTAAGTTAACAGTATCTCCCTGGAAGAAGCTAGTATACATTTGTGCCACAGTTTCCGTGGCTTCCACCCAATGGATGGGTCCACAGATTACCTGGCTCTGATAGCCACTGGCCCTTCCATTGAGAAGTCACACAAATCATAGCAAACAAAGAAACATTTTTTAATTGGTCATCCCAACAGAGCTCAGCACAGAGGGAATGGGTAGAAATGCCCATCTCCTAGTCTTTTCCTAAAAGAAATCTATTTGCATACCTCAAAACCTGCTGCCTGAAGGTCAGGCTTTTCATTTACACAAATCTAGGGGTTGACTGTGATTTCCCCCAGAAACCAGGAAACCTGTAGACACCTCTTTTGCCCTCTCCCTCTGGCTCAATCCAAGTTGCCAATATCTTCTTGGAATGAACTAGGACACACATCTGACACCACAGCACTTGTGGCTACTACCTAAAAAAATGTGTCTTCAGGGGGCACCCGGGTGGCTCAGTCATTAAGCGTCTGCCTTTGGCTCAGGTCGTGATCCCAGGGTCCTGGGATCGAGCCCAACATCAGGCTCCCTGCTAGGCAGGAAGCCCGCTTCTCCCTCTCCCCCTGCTTGTGTTCCCTATCTCACTGTGTCTCTCTCTGTCAAATAAATAAATAAAATCTTTTAAAAAAGAATGCGTCTTCAGGTAACCATAATCTAGTAGCTAATGGGGTTTGCATTCAGGAGTCCCTCAGGTCTGTAGCAAATTAAAAAAAATGCTTAAAGAGCTCAGGAATACACCACACACACAGCTGTACACCAGCTCTGTGCAGAGGAGCAATAAAAGTGCTTACCTCCCAGTTGCTCCCTGAAAGAGACTGTATTACATACTTTTCCAGCATCTGTGTGAGGGTCTGGCTTACAACCAGCCTGAATCTAAGTGCTGACTGCAATCCACTCCTTTAGGACACTGATGGGTTTGGGCATACTCTCAACTACTGAGAACTACAAAGAAAAAAGGAGGCTTGAGCAATCAAAAGGTTTAAGAGACAATCAGGAACACAAAATGTGCTGATTGATGAGATTTATGTCCTGCAAAATATCATCCCATCAAGACTGAAAGTGGTTGGGTATTGGTCCAAGATGGCAATGTAGGAAGACCCTGAACTCACTTCATCCATGTACAACTAAAGACAAGAGAGTGGCAAAAAAGAACAGCAAGAGAGATGGAGATATGGTAATAAAGGGAACCCTCACGCCTAATGCTGATCAGCAACCTGGAAGAGAGAGTAATGGAAAGCAATCAAGCTGAATAATAATAAAATGAAAATAGACTTAGGGAACTCCACCACACCATCAATCATAAAAACATACACATTTTAGAGATCCCTGAAAGAGAAGAGAGAGAAAGAAGAGCACAAAATTTATTTGAAGAAATAATGATGAAATCTTCCCTAATATGGGGAAAGAAACAGAAATCCAGACCCAGGAAACACAGAGTGCCCTCAACAACAACAACAACAAAACCCCAAGGAGGTTCATATCTAGACACATAGTAATTGAAATGGCATAAAGTAGTGATAATGATAGAATTTTAAAAGCAGCAAGAGAAAACAGTCATATGCAAGGAAAATCCAATAAGGCTATCAGCTGATTTTTCAGCAGAAACTTTGCAGGCCAGAAGAGAATGGCATGATATATTCAAAGTTCCAAAAGAAAAAAACCTGCAGCCAAGAATACTTTATCCATCAAGTTTATCATTCTGAATAGAAGGAGATATTATTTCCCAGACAAATAAAAGATAAAGAAACTCGGGGCACCTGGGTGGCTCAGTTGGTTAAGCATCTGTCTTTGACTCAGGTCATGATCTCTGGGTCCTGGGATCGAGCCCCATGTCAGGCTCCCTGCTCAGCGGAGACTGCTTTTCCCTCTCCTTCTGCCACTCCCCCTGCTTGTGTGCATGCTGTCTCTCTACCTTTCTCTCTATCTCTCTGTCAAATAAATAAATAAAATCCTTTTTGAAAAAGTTAAAGAAACTCATGACTGCTTAACCAGCCCTACAAGAAATGTTAAAGGGGACTCTGAGTAGAAAGGAAAGACCATAAGCAGGAGTAAGAAAAGTAGAAAGCACAAAAGCAGTAAAATTAAGTATATCCATAACAATCAGTCAAGGTATTCACAAAATGAAAGGATGTAAAGTATCATCATATACCTAAAACATGGTGGGAGATAAGTAAATAATTAGTTCAAAGATAATTTTCAAAATTAATCATCAAGTTACCATAAACTGCTATATGCATAAAATATTATGTAAAAACTTAATAGTAACCACAAATGAAAAACCAGAAATAAATATACAAAAAAATAAAGAAGAAAGAATACACTATATCATTAAGAAAGCCACCAGACCATGAGCAAAGAGAGCAAGAGAAGAACTACAAAAAATACCATAAAGCAAGTAACAAAATGGCAATAATTACATACCTATCAATAATTGCTTTTACTGTAAATGGACTAAATATCCCAATAAAAAGACAGAGGGTGACTGAATGGATAAAAATCAAGACCTGTCTACATGCTGCCTGCAAGAGACTCATTTCACATCTAAAGCAACATGCAAATCAAAATTGAAGAGATGGAGGGGCTCCTGGGTGGCTCAGCCGGTTAAGCATCTGCCTTTGGCTCAGGTCATGATCCCGGGGCCCTGGGATCAAGCCCCATGTCAGGGTCCTCACTCAGTGGGGAGCTTGCTTCTCCCTTTGCTTCTGTCTGCTACTCTGCCTGCTTGTGCTTTCTCTCTCTCTCTGTCAAATGAATAAATAAAATCTTTTTTAAAAAATTGAAGAGATGGAAATGTATTTATTATGCAAATGGTAGTAAAAAGAAAGCCAGGATAACAATACTTTGCTAATATTTTGCTGGAGGTTGTTGCATCTATGTTTGCATCAAGGATATTGGCCTGTAGTTTTCTTTCTTTTTCTTGTGGTGTTTTTATCTGGTTTTGGTATCAAGTTAATCATGGCTTAATAAAATGGATTTGAAAACTTTCCTTGTTCTTTTATTTTTTGAAAGACTTCGAGGAAAACAGTTATTACCTCTTCTTTAAATGCCTGGTATAATTCACCTCTGAGGCCATCTGGTCCTGGACTTTTGTTGGGAGTTCTGTTTTGTTTTTATTTTGGTTGGGAGTTTTGTTTTGGTTTGGTTTTGGCTGGGAGTTTTTTGATTACTGATTCAATTTCTTTGCTGGTTGTTGGTCCATTCAAATTTTCTATTTCTTCTTGTTTCAGTTTTGGTAGCTCATATGTTTCTAGAAATGTGTCCATTTCTTCCAGGCTGTCCAATTTGTTGGCATATAGTTTTTTATAATATCCTCTTATAATTGTATTTCTGCAGTGTTGGTTGTTATTTCTCCTCTCTCATTTGTAATTTTATTTATTTGGGTCCTTTGTCTGTTCTTTTTCATAATACAATAACAGTAGGGGACTTTAACACCCTTATGAATACATATGACTTATGAAAAGAACTACAGGTTCTTTTCTTAGTTCTTAGTTTATGTTGATAAACTACAGGTTTATCAATTTTGTTTATCTTTCAAAGAACCAACTGCTGGTTTCATTGATCTGTTTGTTGTTCTTGTTGTTTTAGTTTCTATATAATTATTTTTCTACTCCAATCTTTATCATTTCCATCTTTCTGCTGGTTATAGGTTTTGTTTTTTGTTCTTTTTCTAGCTCCTTTAGGTGTAAAGTTATGTTGTTTATTTGAAAGCTTTCTTGCTTCTTAAGGTAGGTCTTCCCTCTTAGGACCGTTTTTGCTGCATCCCAAAGGTTTTAGACTGTTGTGTTTACATTTTCATTCATTTAAATGTATTTTAATTCCTTCTTTTATTTACTGGTTGACCCATTCATTGTTTAGTAGCATGTTATTTAACTTCCACGCATTCGTGGTCTTTCCAGATTTTTTCTTGTGGTTGATTTCCACTTTCATAGTATTGTGTTCAGAAAAGATGTATGGTATGTCTTCAACTTTCTTGAACTTGTTGAGCCTGGTTTTGTGGGCTAATATGTGATCTATTCTGGAAACTGTTACATGTGTGCTTGAAAAAAATGTGTATTCTGCTGCTTTGGGATGAAATGTTCTGAATATGTCTGTTAATTCCATCAATCCTAGTATGTTGTTCAATGCCATTTTTTCCTTGTTTATTTTCTGTTTAGATGATCTGTCCATTTATTTAAGTGGGGTGTTAAAGTCCCCTACTGTTATTGTATTATTATCAATGAGTTCCTTTACATTTGTTGTTAAACGTTTTATGTATTTGGGTATTCCTACGTTTGGTGCATAAGTATTTACAATTGTTATATCTTCCTGTTGGATTGTTTCTTTTATTATCTATAGTGTCCTTCTTTGTCACTTGTTATAGTCTTTGTTTTAAAGTCTATTTTTTCTTTTTTTTTTATTATGTTCAGTTAGCTAACATATAATATTTTTTTTTTCTGATATAAGTGTTGTTACTCCAGCTTTCTTTTGACATCCACTTACATAATAGATGTGAGACATCCCTTTACTTTCAACCTATGAGTGTGTTTAGGTCTAAAATGTGTCTCTTGTAGGGAGCATATAGATGGGTCTTGATTTTTATCCATTCTGACATCCTGTATCTTTTGAGTATTTATTCCTTTTACACTCAGAGTAACTATTGATAGATATGTATTTAATGCCATTTTATTTCTTGGTTTATGTTTGTTCCTGAAGATTTTCTCTGATCCTTTCTTGCCTTTCTCTCTTTCATATTTTACTGATTTTTATTTTATTTTTGAGTTCTATTTCTCTATTTATTTGATGTGTGTGACTAAGGTTTTACTAATTTTGTTTATCTTTTGAAAGGACAAGCTCTTGGTTTCACTAACCATCTCTATTGCTTTTTGTAGACTCTATTTCATTTATTGCTGTTCTGATCTTTATTGTTTTCTTTGTTCTACTACCTTTGGGATTTGTTTTTCTTTTTCTAGCTTTTTTAGGTATAAGTTTAAGTTGTCTACTTAAGATTTTTCTTTCTTCTTGAAGTAGAGTGTATTGCTATAAACGTGCATCTTAAAACTGCTTTTATTGCATCCAAAATATTTTGAACCATGTGTTTCCATTTTAATTTATCTCCATGTATTTGCTTTTATGTCCTCTTTGATTCTTCTTTGACCTTTTGGTTGTTAGTAGCATATGATTTAGCCTCCACATGTTTGTGTTTCTTCCAGTTTTTTTTTTTTTTCTTATAATCAATTTCTGGTTTCATATTATTGTCATAAAAGATGCTTGGTATGATTTCAATCTTCTTAAATGTATCAAGACTTGTTTTATGGTTAACATATGGTCCACAGGCAACAACCTCTTCCACTTCAGCTGCAGCAACTTCTTCCTAGAAACATCACCAAAGGCAAGGGAAGCAAGGGCAAAAATGAACTATTGGGACTTCATCAAGATAAAAAGCTTTGCACAGCAAAGGAAACAGTCAACAAAACCAAAAGACAACCAACAGAATGAGAGAAGATACTTGCAAATGACATATCAGATAAAGGGCTGATATGCAAAATCTATAAAGAACTTACCAAACTTAACACCCAAAGAACAAATAATCCAATCAAGAAATGGGCAGAAGACATGAACAGACATTTCTCCAAAGAAGACATCCAAAAGGCCAACAGACACATGAAAAAGTGCTCAACATCACTTGGCATCAGGGAACTGCAAATCAAAACGTCAATGAGATAGCACCTCACACCAGTCAGAATGGCTAAAATTAACAAGTCAGGAAAGACAGATGTTGGTGAGGATGTGGAGAAAGGGGAACCCTCCTACACTGTTGGTGGGAATGCAAGCTGATACAGCCACTCTGGAAAACAGTATGGAGGTTCCTCAAAAAGTTGAATATAGAGCTACCATATGACCCAGCAATTTCACTACTGGGTATTTACCCCAAAGATATAAATGTAGGGATCCAAAGGGGTACATGCACTCTGATGTTTATAGCATCAATGTCCACAATAGCCAAACAATGGAAAATGCCTAGATGTCCATCAACAGATGAATGGATAAAGATGTGGTATGTGTATACAATGGAATATTATGCAGCCATCAAAAATGAATTTTTGCTGTTTGCAATGACGTGGATGGAACTAGAGGGTATTATGCTAAGTGAAATAAGTTAATCAGGGAAAGACAAGTGTCATATAATCTCCCTGATGTGAGGAATTTGAGAAACAAGAGAGAGGATCATAGGGGAAGGGAGGGAGAAATGAAACAAGATGAAACCAGAGAAGGAGACAAACCATAATAGAGTCTTAATTTCAGGAAACAAACTGAGGGTTGCTGGAGTGGAGGGGAGTGGGAGGGATGGGGTGGCTGGGTGATGGACATTGGGGAGGGTATGTACTATGGTAAGCACTGTGAATTGTGTATGACTGATGAATCACAGACCTGTACTCCTGAAACAAATAATACATTACATGTTAATAAAAAATTTTAAAAATATATATGGTGTATTCTGGAGAATATTCCATATGCACTTGAAAAAAGTGTGTATTCTGTTGTTTTTAGATGAAATGTTCTGTATATATCGGTTAGGTCCATTTGGTCTAATTGTGTAAATCAAAGCCACTGTTTTCTTATTGATTTTTTGCCTGGATGATCTACCCTTTGATACAAGGGGACTGTTAAATCCCCCTACTATTATTGTATTACTGTCAATTTCTCCCTTTATCTGTTAGTATTTCCTTTATCATTTAGGGACTCCAATGTTGGGTACATAGAAATTGACAATTGTTATATCCTTTTGTTAGGTTGATCCCTTTGTCATTATATAATGCCCTTCTTTGTCTCTTGCTACAGCGTTTTTTAAAGTCTATTTTATCTGATATAAGTATTACTACCCCAGCTATTTTTTTCACTTCCATTTGCATGAAATATCTTTTTCCATTCCTTCACTTCCAATCTGTATGTGTCTTTAAATCTGAATTGAGACGCTTGTAGGCAGCATATAGATGGGTCTTGTTTTTTTGTCCATTCAGTCACTCTATGTCTTGATTGGAGCATTTACTCCATATACCTTTAAATTAATTACTGATAGGTACCCACTTATTGCCATTTTGTTAATTTGTTTTCTGGTTACTTCTGTAGTTGTTCCCTGTTCCTTTGTTTTTCTCTATTTCTCTTCTTTTGTGCTTTGATGGATTTCTTTAGTGTTATGTTTGGATTTCTTCCTCTTTATTTTTTGTGTGTCTATTACAGTAACATTATACTCTCAAAAACTATTTGGTTGAAGAGGAAATCAAAACAAAATTTAACAGATCTTCTCAAGACAAATGAAATTAAAAACACAACATACCAAACCTTGTGTAATATAACAAAAACATTATTAGTATAGAAGTTTATAGTGATAATCACCCGCATTAATAGAAAAGAAAGATCTCATATAAACAACTTGAATTTATGCCTCATGGAACTGGAAAAAAGAACAAACTAAAACCAAAATTAACATAAGAAAGGAATTAAAGGAAAGAGTAGAAATAAATTAAATACAGAAACAATAGAAAAAAACAATAAAACTAAGTGTTGAGTTCTTAAAATTATATACAAATTAATCAATTCTTACACTAAGAAATAAAGAACACTCAAATAAATAATATGAAACAAATGAGGAGACATTACATATACCTCAGAAATAAAAATAATCATAAGGGACTACTATGAATAATTATACACCAACAATTTGAGCAACCTAGAAGAAATGAGTAAATTTTAGAAACATACAATGCACCAAAATTGAATCAAGAATAAATAGAAAGCCTGAATAGACCAATAATATTTCAGGAGATTTAAACAGTAATCAAAAACTTGCTAACAAATATAGTCAATGAGAATAAAATAGTGATGTGTGGTGACAGATGATAGGTACCCTTGTGATAAACATAGCATAATATATAAACTTGTCAAATCATTATGTTGTACACCTAAAACTAAAGTAACACTGTGTGTCAATTATACTGGAATTTTAAAACAAACAAACAAACAAACACACACCCCAATACGAAAAACATGACTAGATAGTGTCACAGGTAAATTCTAAAAAACACTCAAATTAATACCAACCCTTCTTAAATTATTCCCCAAAATAGAAGGAACACTTATTTTTTAAGATTTTATTTATTTATTTATTTATTTATTTATTTATTTATTTATTTATTTATTATTTGAGAGAGAGGGAGAAAGAGGGAGAGAGCACACGTGCACATTCCAGCATGAGCAAGGAGAGGTGCTGAGGGAGAGGGAGAATCTGAAGCAGACTCCACACTGAGCATGGAGCCCATCTTAGGGCTCAATCTCACAACCCTGAGATCTTGACCTGAGTCAAAACCAAGAGTTGGCCACTTAACCAATTAAGCCACCCAGGCACCCCAAAGAGGGAATACTTCTGAACTCATTTCATAAGGCCAGCATCACCCTGACATCAAAGCCAGAAAAGACAACACACACACACGCACAAAAAAAAAAAAAAAAAAAAAAAAAAAAAACACAGGTCACTATCCCTGATGAACTTAAATGCAAAAATCCTCAATAAATTACCATCAAACTCAATTTAATACTACATTGAAAGGATTGCACACCATGACCAAGTTAGCTATATACCTAGAATGCAAAGATGATTCAATATATGCAAATCAATCAATGTGATATGCCACATTAACAGAATGGAAAATGAAACCCTCATGATCACCTCAAATATCTAGAAAAGACATTTCACAAGATTTAACATTCATTCATGAAAACATTCTTGACAAAATAAGTATGGAATGAACTTACCTGAATATGATAAAAACCATATATTAATAGCCCAGAGCTAACATAATCAATGGAAAAACTTGGATGGTTTTCCTCTAACATCTGTACATTCAAGAATGCCCATTCTCACCATTTCTATTCAATATAGTACTGGAAGTCATAGCCAAGCAAATAGAAAATGAAATGAAGGCATCCAAATTGGAAAATAAGTTAAAATATTTTTATTTTATTTATTTATGATATCATATAATAAATAATGTGGTGTAGAAAATACAAAACACAAGGAAAGTATTAGAACTAAAAACCAAATTCAGCCAAGTGTCAGGATACTGAGTCAACATACAGAAGCCGTGACATTTCTATACACAAAAAACAATCTGAAAAGTAATTTAAGACAATTCCATATCTTGGCTATTGTAAGTAATGCTGCAATAATAAACATAAGGTACATATATCTTTTTGAATTACTGCTTTCATTTTATAGGAGTAAATAGGAGTAAAATTATTGGGTCATATAGTATTTTTATTTTTAATTTTTGAGAAACCTATATATTGTTTCCACAGTGGCTGTACCACTTTACATTTCCACGAAAATTGTACAAATGTTCCTTTTTCTCCACATCCTCACCAACACTTTCTATTTCTTGTCTTCTTGATTTTAGCCATTCTGACGAGTGTAAGGCAATATCTCATTGTAGTTTTGACTTGCGTTTGATGATTTATGATGTTCAGCATCTTTTCATGTGTCTGTTTGCCATCAGTATGTCTTCTTTGGGAAAAAAAATGTCTATTTGGAACTTGTGTCCATTTTATTGCAGCATTATGTACAATAGCCAAGATATTGAGGCAACCTAAGTAGTGTCCATTGTTAGACAAATGGATAAGGAATATGTGGTGTGTGTGAGTGTGTGTGTGTGTGCATGTGCACAGTGGAATATTATGCAGCCCTATAAAAGCATGAAATTGTGCCATTTGCAACAAGATGGGTGAACCTATTATATATTATGCTAAGTGAAGCAAATCAGACTGAGAAAGAGATACCATGTAATTTCACTCAGATGTGGAATCTGAAAAAAACAAAACAAATGAATAAACAAACAAGCAGAATCAGACCTACAAATGAGAACAAACTGATGGTTGCTGGGGTGGGGAGGAAAGAAGGAGAAATGAGCAAAATGGATGAAGGTAAGTGGGAGATACAGGTTTTTAGTTATGGAATAAATAAGTCATGGAAATGAAAGTCACAGCATAGAGAATATATTCAATGAAATTTTAATAGCATTTTATGGTGTCAGGTAATAGCTACACTTGCGGTGAACATAGCCTAATGTATAAAGAAGTTGAATCACTGTGTTGTATACCTGAAATGAAAGGAACAGTGTGTGTCAACTATAGTCAAATTTTAAAAAAGAAAAGAAAAAGAGAATACAATCCCACTTACAATAGTAATAGGAAGAATTTAGGAATTAACTACAGAGGTTAAAAAAAAACTTTTACACTGAAAATTATAAAACATTAATGAAGGGAATTTAAAAAAAAAACACAGAGAAATGGAAAGATGTTCAGGTTTGTGGCTTGGATGAATTAATATTGTTAAAATGTCCATAATACCCAAAGTGGTCTTCACATTTAAAGCAATCCCTATCAAAATCCTAATGGTATTCTTAGAGAAATAATTTTTTAAATATGTCCTAAAATTCATATGGAAACAAATGATCATGAATAGCCAAAAGAATCTTAAGCAAGAACAAAGTTGAAGGCAACACACTTCTTGATTCCAAAATACATTATAAAATCTACAATCAGAACAGTATGGCACTGGCATATAAACCATCCAAACAGAATAAGCCCATTAATAAGTCCACATATCTATGATCAACTTATCTTTGCTAAGAGTACCAAAAACACACAATGGGGAAAGGGTGTTGTCTTGGATAAATGGTGGTGAGAAAACAGGGTATTCAACTGCATAAGAAGGAAATTGCACCTTTATCTCATATCATATATAAAAATTAACCCAAAATGGATTTAAGACTTAAATGTAAGACCTGAAATTGTAAAAATACTAGAAGAAAACATAGTGAAAAATCTTCTTGGCATTGGTCTAGGCAATGATTTTTGGGGGTATGACACCAAAGGCACAGACAACAAAAGCAAATGCAGACAAGTAGAAATGCATCAAACTAAAAAGGAACTCACATGATTCAATAACAAAAATTTAAAAATAATCTGATATAAAGATGTACAAAGGACCTGAATAGATGTTTGTCAAAAGACATACACATGAGCAACAAATATAAAAATATCCTCCACAATATTAGTCACTAGATAAATACAAATCAGATCCACAGTGGAATAGCACTTCATACACTAGAATTGTTAGAATAAAAAAAAAGAATCAAGGTTATTAATGTAATCCACCATATTTTACTATTTGCCGTTTGACTTAGAAGGATGAGTGTATATTCCTTTCCCTTTTCAGCTCAAAGTTTCTGTGTCTTAAAACATCCAAATAGGGATACCGGGGTGGCTCAGTTGGTTAAGTGTCTGCCTTTGGCTCAGGTCATGATCCCAGGATCCTGGGACCAAGTCCCGAATCTGACTCCTTGCTCAGCGGGGAGCCTGCTTCTCCCTCTGCCTCTGCCAACTCCCCCTGCTTGTGCTCCTGCTCTTTCTCTCTCTGACAAATAGATAAATAAAATCTTTAAAACAAAACAAACATCCAAATAAATATAAGCACCCGTGCCTTTTTGGCTTGAATTATTAGGAAAAAAAGAAAAAGGAAACCATAACAACAGTTGGTGAGGATGTGGAGAAATTAGAACATTTTTACACTGCCACAAGGAATGAAAAATGGTGCATCCACTGTGAAAAACAGTTTGACAGTTCCTCCAAAAAGTAAATATGGAGTTACCATATGGCCTAGCAACTCTACTGCTAGATATCTACTCAGAGGAACTGAGAACATATTTCTACACAAAAACTTATATATAATCACTAATAGCATTATTCATAATAGCTAAAAAGTGGAAACAATCTAAATATCCACCAATGGAAAAGGGGATAAACAAAACATGGCATATACATAAAGTAAAATTTTATTCACTCATATAAAAGGAATGAAGTTCTAATGCACACTACAATATGGATGAACCTTAAGAATTATGCCCAGTAAAAGAAGCCAGACCCAAAAGATCACATATTATATGATTTAATTTTTATGGGATGTCTAGAATAGGCAGATCCAGAAAGAGAAAGTATATTTGTGGTTGTTAGTGTCTAGGAAGAGGGAGGAATGGAAAGTGACTACAAATGGATACAAGGTTGTTGTTTTGTTTCTTTGTTTATTTTTTGCAGTTATGAAAATGTTCTAAAATTGGATAGTGGTGATAGTTGTACAAATTCATGAACAATATTTTTTTAAAAAACACTGAATTGTATAATTTAAAAGCGAGAATTTTATGGTATGTCAACTGTATTTCTTTTTTTTATTATGCTCAGTTAGCCACTGTTTAGTACATAATTAGTTTTTGATGTAGTGTCAATGATTCATTAGTTAAGTGTAACACCCAGTGTTCATCACAGCACGTGCCTGTATTTCTTAAAAATTTTTAAGCCTTAAAATTCAGACATTAGTCCAAATGTCAACTCCCCCTGTTTGTGCCCGTGCTCTCTCTCTCTGACAAATAAATAAATAAAATCTTTAAAACAAAACAAAACAAACATCCAAATAAATATAAGCACCAGTGCCTTTTTGGCTTGAATTATTAGAAAAAAAATGGAAATCATAACAACGGTTGGTGAGGATATGGAGAAATTAGAACATTTTTACATTTAGTTAAGTATAATACCCAGTGCTCATCACAGCACGTGCCTGTATTTCAGAAGGAGCAGCAAGCAGGGAACAGATCTTGAAAGGCATTTTAGGAAGTAACAATTAGTTCAGTTTTTATTCCAAGTGTAATGAATCGTTTCAGACATGAGTGTGATATTATTTAATTTTGTGTTTTATTCTTACTCCATTGTAAGGATCTACTATAAGGAGGTAAGATGGAAACAGGGAGACCAGTAGGAAGCCACTTTGGACAGGAAATACAGTGGACTCTTGAGCTAGAGTAGGAGCATGGGTTATGGAGATAAATAGATTGATGAAATTGGGAAGTCTGAGGTAGGAGAGAAAATAAGAAGGAAAGGGAGAAGGAAAATGAAGAGTGTGGTACTTGAGATGTCATTCATATCTTATATGGAAACAGAACCAAATCAACAAGTGAGCTACTTAATCTATAAGCACCATTAAACACCTATGAAAAAATAGAAGAAAAATGTATTTACCAAACTCCCTTTAGACGTAGTGTTTTGTGTTGTTGGAAAGATCATTTATTTAGTGTGGAATTGGGACAATAATACTCTCAAAAGAAAACAGCATACCCAAATTAAAATGGATATTCCCTAAGTTTTCTCAAGAAGGGGTAATGAAGCCAGTTAATTATAAGATTTTTATTTTGTTGAGAGGAATATGCAGATTTGATACCAAAAGCTGAACCATTTGAGGCCACTGTGGAAAAGCAAGCTGCCATAACACGTCTTTTCTTTATAAGCAGCTCTCAGCTTCTCCTCTAACAAAATGTTTATCAAATTATTTTAAATACCTATGCTATACTCTATGCTCCATATTACCCAGGATAAATAAATTCATGGAAAGCAAACCAGTGTCAACCCGAAGATTAAAGAAATAATTGTAACTTTTAAGATTAAATCAAAATGCTTCACCTTTTTTAAATTACTTCTGTCTAAAATTAATTTTGGTCAGGGTACCTGGGGGCTCAGTCAGTCCAGTGTCTGATTTTGGCTCAGGTCATAAACTCAGGGTCATAAGATGGAGCCCCACATCAGGCTCCATGCTAAGCATGAAGCCTGCTTAAGATTCCTCTCCCTCTGCTCCTTTCCTCCCCCCCCACCTCACTCATGCTCTATCTCTCTCTAAAAAAAATAAAATAGAATAAAATAAAATTGATTTAGGTCATGTTAGTTAATTTACTGTGAAATTTCACACTAAATGCCCCATGAGGGCATAAGTTTTTCTGTTAATCAAAAGAGAATGTGGATTAAAAAATACTTGGAAACATACATGAATTATATAATACCATTTATAGAATAGATAGATCTATATGTGTATATGTATGTGCATACTTAAAGAGATTTCAGGAGAATCATCAAAATGTGGTAGCATTTTGAGTGATTTTTGCAACTTTTTTCTGATCACCTTTCTGGATTATTTTGATTTATATAGCAAACATGAACTATTTTACAATTACAAAAATATTTTAAGGCTAAATATATCCTTCTTATACTTGAATAAAGAAACGTGGCTATGATGGCTTAATTTATATTCATCTTCTAAAGTGGGTCACTGCTTTTCAGAAGGAAAAATGTCAAGATGATTCTCTGATGTGCAGTCTTCAAAAACAAAATGTGAAAGGTTTTAAATTGTGATGCCTGACTATAAATATGGCAATTTTTATTCTCACAAAACTCCACATTTTTCTTTGTCTCCATGATACTCTGAATCAGAAGAGAGCTTCCCTCCAATATCATATGGTGGTGGCTTAGTACATTTATTAACCAAACATTTGTATAATTTTTTAATTCTATGCTAAATGGGAGGTACAAATAAAGATAAGACAATCTCACTGCTCCCCATGTATCCATAATTGGTTTGAAAAATAAGACACATGCTCAAGCAGTAGTAATGGTCTGATGCATATATATGCCATACAGGCATTATAGCCATCATCTGTTGTAGAGAGAACACTTCTAGTTAGAGTCATTGGGGAAGGCTTCCCAAAACAGATGCAACTTGAGACAGACTCAACCACAGAAGACAACAGGAACTTTAAAAAGGAAATGGCACCAGCAATAGCAAAAGGAAAATAAACAAAGAGTCTCCGAGGAACTACATATAGTAAATGTGGTATTATAGATTTCATGAACATATGAGACAGTAAAGAGTCAAGGATAATCTTAAAAAAAAACAGATAATCTCAAGAATCTTAACCTAAGGTCTGTGAAAATTATGATAAATTCAAGAAGAGAAGCTAATTTAAGAAAAAAAGCTAATAACTTCAGTTGTAAACCTGATTATGATTTATTTAAGTAGAAAAGGTAAAGTAAATATAAGCTGTTGTAAACAGACCAATGATTAGGACTAGAGATGGAAATTTTGAAGTTATAAGTAAAGATGGATTATTTGAAGCCATTTTATTTATTGAATTATACATTTATTTATAGGATTATTTCATTTATTTGATTGTTGAGAATTCAAGAGAATAAAGGCATCTGAGGAAGAGTGCTGAAAAAGCAGCATCAGGATAATATCTAGATATAGTGAGGCATGGATAAGAAGTTAAGAAAGAGAAGTAAGAAGTTATGGTCCTAGAAAAAGAGGAGAAATAAGAACGTATGATTTGTAAGAAATATAAGGTAGAAGGAGATTTCATAAAGCCAAGGGTAATCAGTTTGCAAAATAATACACAAAGGTCAAAGAGTGTGAAGAACAAAAATAATTAGACTTAGCATAAAACCCAGACATTAAGGAAAACTTCAAGGAAGTGATTAGGCAAAAATACATGGGGTTTAAGAATAGTATTTGTGGTGAAGAAATGAAAGCAATAGCTATAGACTTTGTTATCTGAACAGTGATGGAGAAAAAGCAGGTTAAAAGGAATAAGCAAGATTCATGCAACTGTTTTATTCTTGTAAATAAAAGATTTGTGTGCACTGGAAGAAGTAAAATAGGAGAATAAAGGCCTTTAGAATGGTGAGATAATCTCACTTTCAAATAAAATTCAATGTAAAGCTAAAAACAAAACCAAAGCAGATTTTGGCTTCCCATTTTGAACAGGTATGATTTACTGCAAAATCCTGGTTTACCCTGAAAAAAACCATCCCTAAACTGAAGTTCCCTCACCAATCCTCCAAAACACCAGTTAAGCTAAGTCACTTCTCCCTTATAACACTGAACCGAAATATGAGAAAATCCTGTCTGAGAGTTTTTTACTGCACCATATTGTTAACATGGTGTTGATAAATTAATAAATATTTTAAATTTACTATTTATTTATTTAAAATGCCTTTTTATGTCATGTTCTCATTTCACCTACTTTTCCCACTTTCTCTAACTGACACCCCTGCACTCCCTCCAATTTCCAACAAAGGTAGAATAAATGCTACCCATTAGGGAAGAAGATGATTTGAAGGGGCTCTTTGGGTCAAAAATACATTTGTCACCAACTTTAATGTCATCCAAACTCTCAACATTAGACATTCATTGTTTTGGGACCTCAAAAGTTTTTATTTTCCTGGAAACTCTGAAATAGGGAATATCTGAAATTATTTTCTTCTTATAGCTGGAAATTAAATGGGGCTCTCTTTGAGTAGTACTGGTGCTTGGGAAATATGGGACACAGGATTCATGAGAAGAGACATATCGCTGGGGGAGAAAGGCAAGCAAAGATTGGAAAATCTGAGATATAAACTATCCAGCTCTGTCATTACTATTCATCAATACATGGGCTTGTAATTTTTATTTTCTTCAACGGATTGTTTTCTATTTCTTTTTTATAGCCTCCCTTCTATATCCTTTATACTAGGTGGCAGTGCAATGACAGGAAAAGAAAAAAAGCAGGCTCCAGAACGTGAAAAAGACTCTAATAAAGATCCCATATTTGAGCATTTTCATTTTAAAAAAAGAAACTGGAGTCCCATTAAGGAGGTGACCTGTCCACAAGCTATTTATTGTCAGAGCCTAGTCAGTCATTCATCCATGTTCTTCAACCACCCCATTCTCTCTAGTCTCTTAGCCCCTCCCTCTCTCCAAATCTATTTTCAGGGTTTCACTTCCTTCTCCACCCTGCCCAATCCCCTTTGTTGCCAACACCCTTTAATATCTCATCCCCTTAACTTCTGCTCCACCATCTCTTTTTAGCACTTACATTGGGACTACCTAAAACATCTCCTAAACCTGGAGAAAATCACCTAGAGTACAAATGTTTGCTGTTAAAGAAAATGTGCAGTCTTCAATTTAACCTGAATACTCATTGCTAAATAGGTTTTCCTTCATTGTCTCATGTCAGTTCCCACTTTACTTCTTCACAATGGGAACCAACAAATACCTCCCAAATCCCCAAAGTCCCTGTTTTCTGCAGACAATCTGACCTCACATTTCACAGAGAAAATTAAAAATACCATGAAAGAACTACTATATGCACATTTGCTTATCTATGACAACTACCTCGCCTCCTTTTCCCCAATCCAAAATAAACAGCTCTCTTTCTATTCACAGTTAATCTTCCAGTTGTGCTATTAACTCGTTCCCCTTAAATCCTCCACCAGAAATTGGACCTTACTTTATCAGTATTTCTCATTTACCCTCTCCTCTCAGTCTTTTGTCTTTTCCTGTCTCCTACCATGTGGCCTATAAATACATTAAACTTTCTGTAGTCATTAACATTTTTTCTACCTCAATATAATGTTAATAACTCACAAAAGAACAGAGTACTTAAAATATGCCACACATCTTTTAAAGTAATTAACATAACCTAAACTCATTTAAATCTCATAACTAATTTATAATGTAATTCACTACTATTACCATTAGTTCCCAGATGGGAAAATGAAGGTACAGAGATGTCAGAAAACTTGTTCAAGATTGCATTACCAGGGTGCCTGGGTGGCTCAGTTGGTTAAGGGACTGCCTTCAGCTCAGGTCATGATCCCACAGTCCTGGGATCGAGTCCCGCATCAGGCTCCCTGCTCTGCGGGGAGCCTGCTTCTCCCTCTCCCACTCCCCCTACTTGTGTTCCCTCTCTCGCTGTGTCTCTTTCTGTCAAATAAATAAATAAATAAAAATCTAAAAAAAAAAAAAAGATTGCATTACCAGTAAATGGAAAGATGGGTTTCAAATATAGACTGTCAGGGTCCAGAGTTATTTTTTTCCGAACGGTGTTAGAAAATGCTCCAGTTTCGTTCTTTTGCATGTTGCTTACTAGATTCCCCAGCATCAATTGTTGAAGAGACTTTTTCTCACTGGATATTCTTTCCTGCTTTGTCAAAGATTGTTTGACCAAATAGTTGTGGGTTCATTTCTGGGTTTTCTGTACTGTTCCATTGATCAATGTGTTTATACTTGAGCTAGTCCCATACTGTTTTGATCACTACAGCTTTGGAGTGTAACTTCAAGTCTGGGACTGTGATAAATCAACTATTGGTTTGTTTTTTTTTCGAATTGTTTTAGGAGTTCAGGGTCTTTTGTGGTTCCATACAAATTTTAGGATTGTTTGTTCTAGCTCTGTGAAAAATGCTGTTGGTATTTTGATAGGGATTGCATTAAATGTGTAGATTACTTTAGATAATCTAGACATTTTAACAATATTTATTTTTCCAATACATAACCATGATATTCTTCAATTTCTTTGTGTCATCATTAATTTCTTTCATCAGTTTTATAGTTTTCAGAGTAGAGATCTTTTGCCTCTTTGTATAGGTTTATTCCTAGGTATCTTATGTTTTTTGGTGTAATTGTAAATGGTATTGATTCTTTGATTGCTGTTTCTGCTGCTTCATTATTGGCGTATAGAAATGCAACAATTTCTGCATGTTGATTTTATATCCCGAGACACTACTGAATTCATGTATCAGTTCTAGCAATTTTTTTTGTGGAGACTTTTGGGTTTTCTATATAGAGTATCACATCGGCAAATAATGAAAGTTTTACTTCTTTCTTTCCATTTTGGATGCCTTTTATTTCTTTATGTTGTCTGATTGCTGTGGCTAGGACTTCTAGTACTATGTTAACTAATAGTGGTGAGAGTGGACATCCCTGTCTTATTCCTGACCACAGAGGAAAACTTTCAGGCTTTCCTGAATGAGGATGATAGTAGCTGTGGATTTTTCATATATGGCCTTTATTATGTTGAGTGAGTTTCCCCCTAATGCTACTTTGTTGAGGACTTTTATCACTAATAGATGTTGTACTATGTCAAATGCTTTTTCTGTATCTATTGAGAAGATCATATAGTTCTTATCCTTTCTTTTATTAATGTGGTGTATCACACGGGTGAATACTGAGCCACATTTGCAGTCCGGGAATAAATCCCATGATTGTCAGAAATGATTCTTTAAATGTACTGTCTGACTTTGTTTGCTAGTACTTCATTGAGAATTTTTGCATCCATGTTCATCAGGGATATTGGCCTGTACTTCTCTTTTTTTCCTGGAGTCTTTATCTGGTTTTAGTATCAGGATAATGCTGGCCTGATAGAATAAATTTGGAAGGTTTTCTCTATTTTCTAATTTTTGGAATAGTTTTAGAAGAATGGGTATTAACTCTTCTTTAAACGTTGGGTAAAATCTGCCTGTGAAGTTATTTGGCCCTAGAATTTTGTTTGTTGGGAGATTTTTGATTGCTGATTCTATTTCTTCTCTCATTATCAGTATGCTAAAGTTTTCTATTTCTTCCTGTTTCCTATTTGGCAGTTTATATGTTTCTAGGAATTTGTCCATTTCGTCCAGTTTGTGGGCATGTAGTTTTTCATAATATTGTCTTGTATTGTATTTCTGAGGTGTTGGTTATTATTTGTCCTCTCTCATTTGTGAATTTATTTATTTGGGTCTTCCCTCTTTACTTTTTGATAGGTCTGGCTAGAGATTTATCAATTTTATTAATTTTTTCAAAGAAGCAACTCTTGGCTTCATTGATCTGTTCTTTTTTTTTTTTTTTTTAGTTTCTATATAATCAATATCTGCTCTCATCTTTATTATTTCCCACCTTCTGCTGGCTTTAGGTTTCATTTGTTGTTCCTTTTCTATCTCCTTTAGGTGTAAGATTAGGATGTTTATTTGAGATTTTTCTTTCTTCTTGAGCTAGGCCTGTATTGCTCTATACTTCTCTCTTTGAACTGCTTTTGCTGCATTCCAAAGGGTTTTTACTGCTGTGTTTTCATTTTCATTTGTTTCCATGTATTTTTTACATTTCTTCTTTGATTTCCTGATTGACCCCTTCATTGTTTAGTAGCAAGTTGTTTAACCTCCATGTATTTGCGGTCTTTCCAAATTTTTTCTTGTGGTTGAATTGAAGTTTCATAGTGTTGTGGTCAGAAAGGATGCATGGTATGATCTCAATCTTTCTGTACTTGCTGAGGCCTGATTTGCTATGTAGTATGTAATCTCTTCTGGAGAATGTCCCATGTGCACTTGAAAAGAATGTGTATTCTGCTGCTTCAGGATGGATTGTTCTGAATATAGCTGTTAAGTGCATCTGGTCTAGTGTGTCATTCCAAGCCATTGTTTCCTTGTTGATTTTCTGCTTAGATGACCTCCCCACAGATATAAATGGGGTGTTAAAGTCCCATACCATTATTGTATTATCAATGAGTTCCTTTATGTTTGTTATTAATCGTTTTCTATATTTGGGTGCTCCAATGTTGGGGACATAAATATTTACAATTGTTAGATATTCTTGTTGGATAGTTCCCTTTATTATGATATAGTGCCCTTCTTCATCTCTTATTACAGTCTTTGGTTTAAAGTCCAGTTCATCTGGTATAAGTATTGCTACTCTGGCTTTCTTTTGACATCCATCTGGATGATAAATCTTTCTTGACCCCCTCACTTTCAATCTGCGGGTGTCTTTTGCCCTAAAATGAGTCTCTTGTAGACAGCATATAGACGGGTCTTGTCTTTCTATCCATTCTGACACCTGTGTCCTTTGATTTGGGGCTTTTAGTGCATTTACTTTCAGAGTAATTACTGATATATATGTATGTAGTGCCATTTTATTACTTGTTTTTTCATTGCTTCTAGAGACTTTCTCTTTTCCTTTTGTGATTTTGTCACTTTTGGTCTTTGCTTGCCACCTGAAGAGTCCTCTTTAATATTTCTTGCAGGGCTGGTTTAATGGTCACAGACTCATTTGGTTTTTGTTTGTCTGTGAAACTCTTCATCTTTCCTTCTATTCTGAATGATAGCCTTGCTGGATAGAATATTTTTGGCTGCATATTTTTCCCATTCAGCAAGTTGACTATATCATGCCTCTCCCTTCTGGCTTGTCAAGTTTCTGTTCAGGAATCTCCAGCTAGCCTTATGGGTGTTCCCTTGTAACTCAGGGAGTTCTTTTGTCTTGCTCCTTTTCAGATTTCTTTTCTTTATCACTATATTTTGCAAATTTAACTACAATATTTCTTGTTATTAGCCTGTTTTTGTTGATTTTGATGGGAGTTCTCTCTTTTTCTCAGTTTTATTATTTTCCATTATTTTTTCTTCTATATCACATATTCGTTCCTTTGCTTCCTCCATTCTTGTGTTCACTGAATCAAATCTGTTTCAATTTGTAGTTATTGCATTATTCATTTCTGGATGATTGTTTTTTATCTCTTTTATCTCTGTAGTAAGGGCCCACCTGAAGTCTTCCATTCTTTTCTCAAGCCCAGCCAGTATCCTTTTGATTGTTGCTTTAAATTTTCCTTCAGGCATGTTACTTATATCTATCTCACTTAGATCTCTGGCCATGACCTTATCTTGATTCATTTGGGATGAAACATCCTCCATCTTTGTATTTTGTCTAAGTCTCTGTCTTCCTCTCTCTTTTGGGAAAACCTGCTATGTTTTCTGCTCCTGAGAATAATGGCCTTATAAAGAAGAAGTCATACAGTGTCCAGGACCTGGCACTTCAGGCACTGTCTCTGGTGTCTGCTGTGTGCACTCTCCTTGTATGTTTTGGCTGCTCTATCCTTCAGGCTAGTCACGTGCAAAGGGACTTCTTGCCTGCAGTAGGCAGTATTTGGTCCTTGGCCAAAATGTGGCAAGTTTTAACTAAGTGTGTTCTGATCTGTTTGTTCAATGAGACCTGATGTTACTTCCACTAGAACTGAAGCCTTGCAGAACTCTCTGGTTGGGAGACAGTATGGGCAGGCATTTTTGCTGGGTTCTGGGGAAGGGTCCTTCCATGTTGGAACTGAGGCAAACATGACCAAAAAGAGCAGTACCAATAGATCATAGGGTTGTGGGATCTGGTGTAAGCAGGTTAGGTATCCAGGGTTGGTGCTGTGCTGTTTACCACAGGTAGCTCTGTGTTTATGTTGAGGGGCAAGGGAGGGAAATGGCACCAGGCAGTTTCTTTGTCCCCACAGAGGGGTCTCTGTGCCCACTGCTCTCAGGAAGCACTCTGGGAAAAGCAAATAATCTCTTACCTGTGTGTCCCAGGTATTTTTCAGATCATTGTTTCCATGCTTTCAGCCTCCAGGTTGTTTACCTGTTGTCTCTGCAGGGGCAGTGCCATGCAGGCCAGGATCTATCTCATCCAAGTGTGCTGAGTTTTAAATCTCCAGGCTTTAGGGACATGGGGTGGGCAGGGGCCTGCACTGGTCTTCTGAGGAGGATCTCACCATGCTGGAACTGAGGTAGGTTTGACCATCTCTGGGACATGGAGCAAACAGGCTAGGCAGCCAGTGTGGGGTCAAGTTGCCCTCTGTAGGTAGCTCTGGTTTCATGCTGAGGGGTGGGGAAGGTAAATGGAACCAGCCAGCTCCTTTTCTTGGAGAGGTGTCTCCATGCACACTAGCTCTCATGGATAGTCTCCAAGAAGAGCAAACAATCTCTCCACTCTGTGCCCCAGATGTTCCTTGGATCACTGTTTCCACCCCATGACCCCAGGTTGTTTCCCTGCTTTCTCTCCAGGAATAGGGCAGTACACTCAGGGTTCTATCCCAGCCAAGCCTACCGACCTTTAAAACTCTAGTCTTCAGATCCCACTGGTTGCAAGAAATCACAAAAATCAGCCTTTCTTGTTTTCCCTGACAATGGCTTTGGGGAAGTGTTCTCCTTCTCTATTCTCTTGTGTGTGTGTCTCTCTCTCTTACCTTTCTCCAAAACCAGGGCTCCCTCCCTTCCAAAGCACCCACAATCCATTTCTCCCCACAAATCACATCTCTGCACTTCCTACCTTCCTTGATGTGGTCTCTTCTGTCCCTTTAGTTGTGGAGTTTGTTCTATCAGTCCTCATGTGGATTTCTGGGTTATTCACTATGACTTGATAGTTATCTAGATGTGTTTGAGGGATGAGACAAGGCTAGGGTTCTCCTACCATACTGCTATGTTATCTCTGTCCCCCTCACCAATATAAGTTTCCAATATAAGAGACTCAGCATAAATTTATAAAGCCTAACACAGCTTATCTTCAGGATAATGAAGCTTCTTAGAAAGGAGCTCAAGTAACATATGGGTAAAGATACCCAGATGAGGGTAGAATAATCAGTAGAGGTCACCATTATTTGTGGAGGTGGCTGTCTTATATCATCCAGTTCAAGCACATGACATGAACAGTCAGCTGAAAACCAGGCAGAAGCTTATCCAAATACTTCTGCTTTGTCAGTCGGAGGTAGTATGTCTGACAAATGTGAGCCAAATTATGGCCTGGAAATTTTAGATAAGAGAACTGTTCATAGCAAAAGCTATCTGGGTTTTGTTTCTTCTTTTTAGCTCAAAACATAACATTCCCAAGCGTTTGGGATGGGTCTGCCAGATGTATGGGACTCTTTTAGATTTTTATATAAAATAGTGAACTGGGGTAAGGAATGAGATATTTGTTACTCTGTGCTGTGACACTTTTGGTTGACTAAGAGGAGAAAACCTAGCACATTATTGTTGCACTGTCATCAGTGACAGTACAATACAAAGTGCTTCTCATATGTGACCAGCGTGGCTGGTTGAGGTCATCAAAGAGCCTTACTGTGGCCATTATTTATTTCTTAGCCTTGAAAAAACAATGCCTTGGCTGGACTACTTTGGATAGCTAAAGCTTAAGTATACATAGTGGCAGCTCAAGCAGTTGAGCTTCCAACGGAAACTCATCCAAAGCATAGGCAGAGAAGAAGAGTAGGGGGATGCAAACAAAGTAGAATAAGGGTACCATAAAAAGACTAATTACTTCCAGGTAGTATTCAAGGAAAGGGTGGACATATCATAGAGGAGGTACCTGTTGAAGGTAAGACATTAAGATAAATGGCCTATAAATTCAGGGAATAAAATTTAAAAGTTGAGCAGATAGGGATTTGGATCCTACCCCTTTCAGTGAATGGTTGTGTGGCCTTGGACAAGTCAGTTAATCACACTGAGGTTCTGTGTTCTTACCTGTGAAATGGGGATAATAATAGTAATTATTTGCACACATGTTAGTTCTCTGTCATTTCAACTCTAATCATTTAGGACTCTATGCAGTTATTGATCCAAACCTATTCCTTCCATCTCCAAGCTTATAATGGAGATCATACTCCACACATACCATACATCAACATTTAGGACAGTGGTCACATAGATTGAGTTTTATTATTTCATTTTATTTATTTTATTTTATTTTTAGGTTTTTAAAGCCTTGTCTGGCTGCTCTCTGCTGATTTTTTAAATTTAAATTCAATTAATTAACATATAGTGTATTATTAGTTTCAAAGGTTTAGTTTAGTTTCATTAGTTGCATATAACACCCAGTGCTTGTAATCAAGTGTAAATGAGAGACATTCCTCCTCCCTAAGAGTAGGTTTCAATGGGAAGCAGAAGTGAGGGCTCATCACATATTTATGGAGCAGTTATTACACAGAAGCACTGTGCTGGTTTCTTTATATATATTAGTTCATCAACCTCCCTCAAGCTTTACTAAGTAAGGGATTATATGTCTTTTTTCCAGATTAGAAAGTGAAAGTTCAGACAATTTCAGCTAGAGAATAAACTGGGATTCAAACCTAGGAATGGGTGGTGTCCTAACCTGAGCTTTTTCTTGCTCCTTGAATACAAATTTATTGGATCCTGAAAACAACTCTGTGAAGTAAGCAGATAGAGACTATTTTCTTCTTTTAATGCTTCCATTTTTGGAGGAGAAAAAATGAAACCTAGAAAAGTTTAGTGACATACTACAGTGAGTTTCAAAACTAAAAAAAGAATTTTGAGTGCTTCTTATTGCTCATCTCCCTCACACTAATGGGTTCTCCTTCCCAGCATATTGGCAATGTTATCAAATATCCAAGCATAGAACACAGAAGTATATTCCCAAGATACATACTCTGGCAGATGTCAGTGTAAACATTTAGTAAAGGAAAATAAAGCTCACAAAAATTGTTTTGAGAATCCTTATTTTGAGATTTTAAGTTGTGATTATCCACCTTTTCTGAGTCATGCACTCGTACAAGGATATACTGGAAGCAGTGGACTCTTCCTACAAAAATACACATGTACAACATTCCAAAATGATTTTAGGGGTTTTACAGACATTCTGAGATTATCTATTTTATAAATTGTTATCTTAAAGAAAGAGAAATTACCAGGACAACAAAGATATGTTCTCCAAAGTATTTTATTCACCCAGAAAGGTATCTCAGAGTCATGCTGTGTTTATTGATATCCATTTCTTCCCAGCGCCTAAAAAAAATTAGCATTTTGTTTTATAAAGTTTAGCAATGATGCACTGTATTGTGTACTCAATTCTCATTATTTATAACATGCAGACATTTCTTAAGTCCCTTACTTGACAGTGAGTGTCTCAAAGGTAGAGCCTTTATCAAAACCATCTTTGCATTACCTGATATCACCTTCCTGTAGCCTAAACTAGCATAGTACCCTAGTTGAGTGATGCATGAACATATTTGAATTAAACTCACCATTCACATCTCTTCTAAAGGAAAAACACTTTTCTTTTTTTTTTTTAAAGATTTTATTTATTTATTTAAGAGAGAGAGAATGAGAGACAGAGAGCACGAGAGGGAAGAGGGTCAGAGGGAGAAGCAGACCCCCCACTGAGCAGGGAGCCCGATGTGGGACTCAATCCTGGGACTCCAGGATCATGACCTGAGCCGAAGGCAGTCGCTTAACCAACTGAGCCACCCAGGAGCCTGGAAAAACACTTCTATAGAAAAATAATTCTTCTAAATTTTCCTCACCTTGACAAATGAATTCTTATTTCTGTGTGCAGGAATATGAAATACCCTGGCACAAATGGACAACTCTAAGAAATTTTGTATGGCTGTAATATATAGTAGTAAAGGGAAAGTTTAATTTGTAACAACAACAACAGCAACGACAACAAAAGCCACCCAGCTTATCTCCCCAAATTCTAAGGTTGAGGAGATTTCTTTTTTCTTTTTTAAAAAATATTTTATTCATTTATTTATTTGAGAGAGAGAGAGTGCACAGAAGCAGGGGGAACAGCAGAGGGAGAGGGAGAAGCAAGCTCTCCGCTGAGCAGGGGACCGAACGTGGGGCTCGATCTCAGGACCCTCGGATCATGACCCGAACCAAAGGCAGATGCTTAACTGGCTGAGCCACCCAGGCACCCCAGTTGAGGAGATTTCAAGAAAAAAAAATTACAAATGGTTTTGTCTTATTTCTGGTGGATTTCTCTACAAGGGATATGTATTGGTTAGTAGTCAAATAATTAAGCCTAAATCCTGTTTGTTACTTGTGTAAAATATTGATCTCTGAAGCTCAGGTTTGCAAATTATAAAGCAAGAAACATACATTTTAGCTGAGGTGACTACTAATCTAATAGTTCTCTAACACTGAGAGAAGTTGTTTAAGAACAAAATAGACTACATTTGAGTAAAACCATAGGGTACTAACTTGGTAGAATTTATTAAAACAAGTTAGCATGGATATGAAATACAAGGGATGTAAAGAGTTGGCAAGACTTGGTCACCAACATCATTTAGTAAGGATATAAAGGAACAGGATAGCTTGAGCATAACTGAAGCTTTTGGCTTGTGTCACTAGCTGCTGTTTATGAATATTTGTAATACAGAAGGAGGACCAGGATTTTCAGTGGATAGCCAGGATTATGTATGCTGTTTTGGACTTGTTGAGTTTGTAAATGCCTATGGGACAGTCAGATAGGAATATTTGGGCCTGGAACTCAAGGAGAAAAGCTATACATAGGAAAAGACAAACAAAGATTTAGCAGAGCCAATAACTATAAATGAGATAAGGATAGTGATGATGATTGACGACAATGGCCATGGTGGTTGTGGTGGTGATAGCAACAACAAAAACTAATACCCTTTGAGTATCTCCTATATGTCAGGCACTATGATAAGTACTCTACATGCATTATGTAACTTATTTCTCATAATATCTCTATGAGAGGAAACAATTTGCTCAGGGTAATGAAGTTGGTTGATTATGAAACTTTAAATTCAGGACTTCTTGATTCTAGAACACCAGAGAACACAGAGAATAGGACAGTAAAGAGTGCTGACATTTAATAAATGGGCAGAGGGAAAACAAAAAAACAAACAACAATCTAGAGGATGTAAGATGGTGGTGGAGTAGGAGGACCCTAGGCTCCCCTTGTCCAACAAATACTACTAGATAGCCATCAAATCATCATAAATACCCCAGAAATTGACCTGAAGTCAGGCAGAACAAACTCCATAACTAAAGGTAGAGAAGGTAGAAAAGAGGATACTTTGAAGAAGGTAGAGATTATGAAGACAGTTTGGAAAAAAAAATGGATTATGGCTGTTGTAGAGGGGAAGGAGCTGTGGTCATGGAAGGGGATGAGAGACAGACTAACACTCAGGAAAGCACATGGGGAAAATGAATCCCCATAGCAATTGGCTTGGAAAGCAGAGGGGATAAATTCATGACTTCTGGGAACAAACTGGGCTCAAAGCCTGGAGATATAAAAGTCAGTGGGTTTGGCTCTGGGAGATCATGGAGAACATTGGGGCTGCTTTTGGAAAGAAAGCAAGGTGAACAGTCCATAAACATACAGCATGGAGAGATTCTGGACTCCAGGAAACAAACTGAGGTTTACAGAAGAGAGGGGGTGGGGGGATGTGGTAACTGGGTCATGGGTATTGAGGAGGGCATGTGTTGCGATGAGCACTGGGTGTTATACACAGCTAATGAATCATTGAACACTACATCAAAAACTAATGATGTACTGTATGTTGGCTAACTGAAAATAATAATAATAATAATAATAATAATAATAATAATAATAGTAATAATAATAATAAACATACAGCATGGAAACAGCAATCTGAAGAGCACCTGGGGCACAAAGTGGGGAGATTATACATTCTTCTCAGAGCATGTTCCTTAAAGGCAGCATTCATGGAGACACCTCTACAGCTGGCCTGGTCAATTTCCCTACCCCATACCTCAGTATAAACACAGAGCCACTTTCAGGAAGCAGTGCAGGACCCACACTGCCTGACTACTTTGCATACACCAAGCCTCACCCTCCTGCACTTCATTGGAACTTCTTTTCTCAGTCGCACTTGCTTCAGTCACAGTGTGGCAGGCCCCAGCCTCAAGACAAGCACAAACCTGTTCCCACACCAAGTCTCCTTACCAGAGATTTTAGCTGGGCCTCAGTTCCAGTGAATATGGTGACAGGGCTCATTTCATAAGCAGATCAGAGCACTCCTAGTAAAAACTCACCATATTCAGTCCAGGAACAAAACACTGCCCACAGCAGACAAAGAGAACCTCTGCAGATGATTGTCCTGAAGCATAGAGCAGCCAGAACAGAATAGCAGATCATGAACAGCACACAGCAGAGAGTTTTCCTAAAGTACCAGGCCCTGGGCACTACATGACCTCTAATCTATATGCCATTACTTTTAAGAAGAAAGAGAAATAACTGGCTTTTCTAACACATGGAAGAAGACAGAGACTTACACAAAATGAGAAGACAGAGGAATTTGTCCCAAATGAAAGAATAAGATAAGGCCATGGACAGAGATATAAGCAAAACAGATATAAATAACATGCTTGATGGATAATTAAAAGCAACTATCTTAAAGATACTCACTGGGCTTTAGAAAGAATAGAAGACATCAGTGAGACCATTACTGCAGAGATAAATAAGTTATAAAAGAATCAGAGATGAAGAATACAAAAAACAAGATGAGAAACATGCTCAATGCAATGAACAGCAGGCTGGAAGGAGCAGAGGCATGAATAAAGGACCTGGAAGACAAAGTAATAGAAAGCAATGAAGCTGAATAAAAGAGAGAAACAAGATATATGCAACAGGAAAATAGAGGTAAGGAACTCAGTGATTCCATCAAATGAAATAACACTCATCTTACAGGAATTCCATAAGAAGAAGAGAGAAAAGGGGGGAGACAATTTATATGAAGACATCACAGCTGAAAACTTCCTTAATTTGGGGAAGAAAACAGAAATCCTGATCCAGGAGGCACAGAGCACTCCCATCAGAATCTAAAAGCAGGCCAACACCAAGATATATTGTAATTAGATTTGCAAAATATAGTGATAAAGAAAAGAAATCTGAAAAGGAGCAAGACAAAAGAACTCCCTGAGTTACAAGGGAACACCCATAAGGCTAGCTGGAGATTCCTGAACAGAAACTTGACAAGCCAGAAGGGAGAGGCATGATATAGTCAACTTGCTGAATGGGAAAAATATGCAGCCAAAAATATTCTATCCAGCAAGGCTATCATTCAGAATAGAAGGAAAGATGAAGAGTTTCACAGACAAACAAAAACCAAATGAGTCTGTGACCATTAAACCAGCCCTGCAAGAAATATTAAAGAGGACTCTTCAGGTGGCAAGCAAAGACCAAAAGTGACAAAATCACAAAAGGAAAAGAGAAAGTCTCTAGAAGCAATGAAAAAACAAGTAATAAAATGGCACTACATACATATATATCAGTAATTACTCTGAAAGTAAATGCACTAAAAGCCCCAAATCAAAGGACACAGGTGTCAGAATGGATAGAAAGACAAGACCCGTCTATATGCTGTCTACAAGAGACTCATTTTAGGGCAAAAGACACCCGCAGATTGAAAGTGAGGGGGTCAAGAAAGATTTATCATCCAGATGGATGTCAAAAGAAAGCCAGAGTAGCAATACTTATACCAGATGAACTGGACTTTAAACCAAAGACTGTAATAAGAGATGAAGAAGGGCACTATATCATAATAAAGGGAACTATCCAACAAGAATATCTAACAATTGTAAATATTTATGTCCCCAACATTGGAGCACCCAAATATAGAAAACGATTAATAACAAACATAAAGGAACTCATTGATAATACAATAATGGTATGGGACTTTAACACCCCATTTATATCTGTGGGGAGGTCATCTAAGCAGAAAATCAACAAGGAAACAATGGCTTGGAATGACACACTAGACCAGATGCACTTAACAGCTATATTCAGAACAATCCATCCTGAAGCAGCAGAATACACATTCTTTTCAAGTGCACATGGGACATTCTCCAGAAGAGATTACATACTACATAGCAAATCAGGCCTCAGCAAGTACAGAAAGATTGAGATCATACCATGCATCCTTTCTGACCACAACACTATGAAACTTCAATTCAACCACAAGAAAAAATTTGGAAAGACCGCAAATACATGGAGGTTAAACAACTTGCTACTAAACAATGAAGGGGTCAATCAGGAAATCAAAGAAGAAATGTAAAAAATACATGGAAACAAATGAAAATGAAAACACAGCAGTAAAAACCCTTTGGAATGCAGCAAAAGCAGTTCAAAGAGAGAAGTATAGAGCAATACAGGCCTAGCTCAAGAAGAAAGAAAAATCTCAAATAAACATCCTAATCTTACACCTAAAGGAGATAGAAAAGGAACAACAAATGAAACCTAAAGCCAGCAGAAGGTGGGAAATAATAAAGATGAGAGCAGATATTGATTATATAGAAACTAAAAAAAAAAAAAAAGAACAGATCAATGAAGCCAAGAGTTGCTTCTTTGAAAAAATTAATAAAATTGATAAATCTCTAGCCAGACCTATCAAAAAGTAAAGAGGGAAGACCCAAATAAATAAATTCACAAATGAGAGAGGACAAATAATAACCAACACCTCAGAAATACAATACAAGACAATATTATGAAAAACTACATGCCAACAAACTGGACAAACTGGACGAAATGGACAAATTCCTAGAAACATATAAACTGCCAAATAGGAAACAGGAAGAAATAGAAAACTTGAACAGACCATTAACCAGCAAAGAAATTAAATCATTAATAAAAAATCTGCCAACAAATGAAAGTCCAAGGCCAGATGCTTCACAGATGAATTCTACCAAACATTTAAGGCAGAGTTAATACCTATTTTTCTCAAACTATTCCAAAAAAATAGAAAAAGAAGGAAAACTTCCAAACTCAGTCTATGAAGAAAGCATAACCATGGTACCAAAAACAGATAAAGTCTCCACACACACACAAAAAGAGAACTACAGGCCAATATCCCTGATGATCATGTATGAAAAAATTCTTGATAAAATACTAGCAAATGGAATCCAACAGTACATTAAAGGAATCATTCACCATGACCAAGTGGGATTTATTTGTGGTACAAGGGAATATTAATGTGATACACCACATTAATAAAAGAAAGAATAAGAATCGTATGATCCTGTCAATAGATGCAAAAAAAAAAAAAAGCATCTGACAAAGTACAGCATCAAATGACAATGAGCTATCACCTCATGACAGTCAGAAAGGCTAAAATTAATAACACAAGAAACAACAGGTGTTGATGAGATTGCAGAGAAAGAGGAACCCTGTTACACTGTTGGTGGGATTGTAAACTTGGTGCAGCCACTCTGGAATGAAGAGTTAGGAGGTTCCTCAAAAAATTAAAAATGGAACTACCTTATGATCCAGCAATTGCACTACTAAGTATTTACCCAAAGGATATAAAAATACTAAGTCTAAGGGGATTCATGTACCTCAATGTTTATATTAGTAT
This sequence comes from Mirounga leonina, assembly GCF_011800145.1. Classification (NCBI taxonomy): domain Eukaryota; kingdom Metazoa; phylum Chordata; class Mammalia; order Carnivora; family Phocidae; genus Mirounga; species Mirounga leonina. The sequence goes on along the minus strand of NW_023270513.1, from coordinate 8,679,133 downwards.
TATCAACAATAGCCAAATTATAGAAACAGTCCAATGTCCATCAACTTTGGATGGACAAAGATGTGGCATGTATATACATACACATTGGAATATTACTTGGCCATAAGAAAGAATGAAATCTTGTCATTTCAACGACATGGATGGAGCTAGAATGTATTATGCTAAGCAAAATAAGTCAGTCTGGGAAAGACAAATACCATATGATGATCATATGTGGAGTTTAAGAAAAAAACAGATGAACATAGGGGAAAAAAAGAGGCAGGCAAATCATAAAACAGACTCTTAACTATAGAGAATAAACTGAGGGCTGCTGGAGGGAGGTGGGTGGGGGGTGGGTTAAATGGGTGATGGGTATTAAGTAGAACACTTGTGGGGCACCTGGGTGGCTCAGTCGTTAAGCGAATGCCCTTGGCTCAGGTCATGATCCCAGGGTGTGGTTTCAAGCCCTGCATCAGGCTCCCTGCTCAGCTGGGAGGCTGCTTCTCCCTATCCCTCTGCCACTCCTCCTGCTTGTGCTCTCTAGCTCTCTGTCAAATAAATAAATAAAATCTTAAAAAATAAGTAGAACATTTGTGATGAGCGCTGGGTGTTGTATGTAAGTGATGAATCATTAAGTACTACACCTGAAACTAATATTACACTGTATGTTAAATAACCGGAATTGAAATAAAAACTTGGGAAAAAAAAAAAAGGAGGCAGGCTCTTTTGACACCCATGTCAGTGCTCCCCTTACTATTCTACTTGGTTGCTCTTCTCTTATAAATAGGCAAGATTTCTGGGGACATAGAGGGTGGGGTGAGGTTAAATGCTGCTGTTATTATGTATAAATGCCATGATCTATATTCCTAAATAGTGTATACATTTAGGTGACTTGATCCTCTCTTTTAAACTGCATCCATCCTCCCCAAGCAGCAGGATTCCCATCTTCAACAGTTGGAATAATATTGTTTTTGTTTTTATTTTTCAGATTAATCGTGGTCAGAAACCCCTTTGTCATTGTGGTTTGGGGATATAAGACTCTGACTGGACTCTTCCGTCACAAATTGGAGCAGAAGGATGGCTTTACTGTTGATATGTAAAGTAACTAGGAAAAGTCACTATTCACCTCACCCCCATGCCGACGATAACATGGCACATTCAACTCAGCCTGAGCCTTCTAATCCAGTTACCCAGAAATCCACTGTCCTCAAGACTCTCTCACAGTCCCTGATTTTTACAGCCTGCTTACAAAGATCCTGGTTTATACTGAGATATTCAAAACCCTGAGTGGATTGACCTATACTCTTCTTACTCCACTAGAGGGCCCATCTCTGTCATTGTTTTCCACAAAATCTGAATACTTTGAAGGAATCTATGTTTCTAGGTGGAGGGTGAAAAGGAAAGAAAGGAAGAAGCTATGAAAAGCTCAAGGGAGTTTACTGGGGCTCACTCTTAAGATAGGGAAACTCAAGGGACTCCATGTAGAAATGCTTTTTTGTTCCTTTTCCTACTTCTGTTCTTGTTAGGACTGCACCCCACCCTACACATGCCTTATAGCACAAATAATGTATCTTCCAAGAGTCAAGGAGTTAATGATTTCTTTGGAGCCTTCCAGCACAATAGATAACATCTAAGGAGTGACTGGGTGAGGTCATCATGTGTGTTTTCCAGACCAGTGACTCCAGACACCTAGATGCCAAGACCCCTGGCTCCAGGGCATAAGTGATATATGGAGGACACCTGGGCAATCATCTTTGTTTTGACCAGTTCCTGGATGCCTGAGTGGACATATACACCAGACTACAACCCCCAATAAAACCCCAGACCTCAAGCAAAGATGAAACTCACTCTCCATTCTTTTCCAAGTCTCCCAGGTACTCTGCCTGTATCTGCACTCTCTCTTGATCTACAATAAATTCTGCTCTCACTTCCTCTTGGATCCTGTCTGATTTCTAAACTGTGCAAAGCCAAGGACCCTCTTGGCTGGTCCTGTGAGACCCCCTGTAGGTCCCTGGACCTGGCTTTCCCATGTCATTCCCAGGAAGAATTGCCAATGATTATATACTGAACCAAAAATATTTTCTGTCACACTACTCCATTGTTGTTGTTTTCAATTCATTTTGTCACAACAGTCAGAAAGTCTGTGTAAAGTGAAATACAATCATTTGATCTATAAGTCTCTACTCTTTAAGATTATGATTATTTGGTGTTTGTTTTGGAATTATTGTTGAGATGTCACTTCTTTCTATCTTTTCCTTACCTAAAAAATGTTTTGTTATATATATAAATGTAAAGATTTTATTTTGTTTTATTTTTTAAATTGTTTTTTATTATGTTAATCACCATACATTACATCATTAGTTTTTGATGTAGTGTTCCATGATCCATTGTTTGCGTATAACACCCAGTGCTCCATTCAATATGTGCCCTCTTTAATACCCATTACCAGGCTAACACATCCCCCCACACCCCTCCCCTCTAGAACCCTGAGTTTGTTTCTCAGAGTCCATTGTTTCTCATGATTCATCTTCCCCTCCAATACCCCCCCTTCATTTTTCCCTACCTGCTATTTTTTTTAACATATTATTTCATTCAGAAGTACAGGTCTGTGATTCATCAGTCTTACACAATTCACAGCGCTCACCATAGCACATACCACACCAATGTCTATCACACAGCCACCCCATCCCTCCCACCCCCCACCGCTCCAGCGAACCTCAGTTTGTTTCCTGAGATGAAGAATTCCTCATATGAGTGAGATCATATGATACATGTGTTTCTCTGATTGACTTATTTTACTTAGCATAATACCCTCTAGTCCCATCCACGTCAATGAAAATGGCAAGATTTCGTGGGTTGTTTTTTTTTTTTTTTGATGGCTGCATAATATTCCATTGTATATATATACCACCTCTTCTTTATCCAGTCATCTGTTGATGGACATCTTGGCTCTTTCCATAGTTTGGCTACTGTGGACATTGCTACTATAAACATTGGGGTGCACGTACCCCTTCGGATCACTACATTTGTATCTTTGGGGTAAATACCCAGTAATGCAATTGCTGGATCATATGGTAGCTCTATTTTCAACTTTTTGAGGAACCTCCATACAGTCTTCCAGAGTGGCTACACCAGCTTGCATTCGCACCAACGGTGTAGGAGGGTTCCCCTTTCTCTGCATCCCCGCCAACATCTATCATCTCCTGACTTGTTAATTTTAGCCATTCCAACTTGTGTGAGGTGGCATCTCATCAACGTTCTGATTTGGATTTCCTTGATGCTGAGCAATGTTGAGCACTTTTCCATGTGTCTGTTGGCCATTTGGATGCCTTCTTTGGAAAAATGTCTGTTCATGTCTTCTAGCCATTTCTTGACTGGATTATTTGTTCCTTGGGTTTTGACTTTGATGAGTTCTTTATAGATCTTGGATACTAGCCCTTTATCTGATATGTCATTTGCAAATATCTTCTCCCATTCTGTCAGTTGTCTTTGGTTTTGTTGACTGTTTCCTCTGCTGTGCAAAAGCTTTTTATCTTGATGAAGTCCCAATAGTTCATTTTTGCCCTTGCTTCCCTTGCTTTTGGCGATGTTCCTAGGAAGAAGTTGCTGCGGCTGAGGTTGAAGAGCTTGCTGCCTGTGTTCTCCTCTAGGATTTTGATGGACTCCTGCCTCATATTGAGGTCTTTCATCCATTTTGAGTCTATTTTTCTGTGTGGTGTAAAGAAATGGTCCAGTTTCATTCTTCTGCATGTGGCTGTCCAATTTTGCCAACACCATTTGTTGAAGAGACTGTCTTTTTTCCATTGGACATTTTTTCCTACTTTGTCAAAGATTAGTTGACCATAGAGTTGAGGGTCCATTTCCGGGCACTCTATTCTGTTCTATTGATCTATGTGTCTGTTCTTGTGCCAGTACCACACTGTCTTGATGATGACAGCTTTGTAATAGAGCTGGAAGTCCAGAATTGTGATGCCGCCAGCTTTGCTTTTATTTTTTCAACATTTCTCTGGCTATTCGGGGTCTTTTCTGGTTCCATACAAATTTTAGGATTATTTGTTCTATTTCTTTGAAAAAAGTTGGTGGTATTTGATGGGGATTGCATTAAATGTGTAGATTGCTCTACGTAGCATTGACATCTTCACAATATTTGTTCTTCCAATCCATGAGCATGGAACGTTTTTCCATTTCCTTGTAACTTCCTCAATTTCTTTCATGAGTATGTTACAGTTTTCTGAGGACAGATTCTTTGCCTCTTTGGTTAGATTTATTCCTAGGTATCTTATGGTTTTGGGTGCAATCATAAGTGGGATCAACTCCTTAATTTCTCTTTCTTCTGTCTTGTTGTTGGTGTATAGAAATGCACCTGATTTCTGGTGTATAGAAATGCACCTGATTTCTGTGCATTGATTTTATATCCTGCCACTTTACTGAATTCCTGTATGAGTTCTAGCAGTTTTGGGGTGGAGTCTTTTGGGTTTTCCACATAAAGTATCATATCATCTGCAAAGAGTGAGAGTTTGACTTCTTTGCTGATTTGGATGCCTTTTATTTCTTTTTGTTGTCTGATTATTGTTGCTAGGACTTCTAGTACTATGTTGAATAGCAGTGGTGATAGTGCACATCCCTGCCATGTTCCTGACCTTAGGGGGAATGCTCTCAGTTTTTCCCCATTGAGAATGATATTCGCTGTGGGTTTTTCATAGATGACTTTTATGCTATTGAGGTATGTAGCCTCTATCCCTATACTCTGAAGAGTTTTAATCAAGAAAGGATGCTGTACTTTGTCAAATGCTTTTCCTGCATCTGTTGAGAGGATCATATGGTTCTTGTTCTTTCTTTTATTAATGTATTGTATCACACTGATTGATTTGCGAATGTTGAACCAACCTTGCAGCCCAAGAATAAATCCCACTTGGTTGTGATGAATAATCCTTTTAATGTACTGTTGGATCCTATTGGCTAGTATTTTTGTGAGAATTTTTGCATCCATATTCATTGAGGATATTGGTCTCTAATTCTCTTTTGTTGGGGTCTTTGTCTAATTTTGGGATCAAGGTAATGCTGGCCTCATAAAAAGAGTTTGGAAGTTTTCCTTCCATTTCTAGTTTTTGGAATAGTTTCAGAAGAATAGGTATTAATTCTTCTTTAAATGTTTGGTAGAATTCCCCTGGGAAGCCATCTGGCCCTGGGATCTTGTTTTTTGGGAGATTTTTGATGACTGCTTCAATTTCCTTACTTGTTGTGGGTGTGTTCAGGTTTTCTATTTCTTCCTGGTTCAGTTTTGGTAGTTGATACATCTCTAGGAATGCATCCATTTCTTCCAGATTGTCTAATGTGCTGGCATATAGTTGCTCATAACATGTTCTTATAATTGTTTGAATTTCTTTGGTGTTGGTTGTGATCTCTCCTCTTTCATTCATGATTTTATTTATTTAGGTCATTTCTCTTTTATTTTTGTTAAGTCTGACCAGAGGTTTATCAATCTTATTAATTCTTTCAGAGAACCAGCTCCTAGTTTTGTTGATCTGTTCTACTGTCCTTTTGGTTTCTATTTCATTGATTTCTCTTCTGATCTTTATTATTTCTCTTCTCCTGCTGGGTTTAGGCTTTATTTGCTGTTCTTTTTCCAGCTCCTTTAGGTGGAGGGGTAGGTTGTGTATTTGAGACCTCTCTTGTTTCTTGAGAAAGGCTTGTATTGCTATATACTTTTCTCTTAGGACCACCTTTGCTGCATCCCAAAGATTTTGAATAGTTGTGTTTTCATTTTCATTGGTTTCCATGAATTTTTAAAATTCTTCTTTAATTTCCTGGTTGACCCATTCATTCTTTAGTAAGATGCTCTTTAGTCCCCTTGTATTTGAGTTCTTTCTCACTTTCCTTTTGTGATTGAGTTCTAGTTTCAAAGCATTGTGGTCCGAAAATAGGCAGGGAATGATCCCAATATTTTGGTACTGTTTGAGACCTGAATTGTGACCTAGGGTGTGATCTATTCTGGAGAATGTTCCATGGGCACTAGAGAAGAATGTGTATTCTGTTGCTTTGGGATGGAATGTTCTGAATATATCTTTGAAGTCCATTTGGTCTAGTGTGTCATTTAAAGTCTTTATTTCCTTGTTGATCTTTTGCATAGATGATCTGTCCATTTCAGTGAAGGGGGTGTTAAAGTCGCCCACTATTATTGTATTGTTGTCGATGTGTTTCTTTGCTTTTGTTATTAATTGCCTTATATAATTGGCTGCTCCCATGTTAGGGGCATAGATATTTACTATTGTTAGAACTTCTTGTTGGATAGACCCTTTAAGTATGCTATAGTGTCCTTCCTCGTCTCTTATTATAGTCTTTGGTTTAAAATCTAATTTGTCTTATATAAGGATTGCCACCCCAGCTTTCTTTTGATGTCCATTAGCATGGTAAATGGTTTCCACACCCTCACTTTCAATCTGGAGGTGTCTTTGGGTCAAAAATGAGTCTCTTGCAAAGAGCATATTGATGGGTCTTGTTTTTTATTTTCATCCAATCTGATACCCTACGTCTTTTGATTGTGGCATTTAGCCCATTTATATTCAAGGTAACTATTGAAAGATATGAATTTAGTGCCATTGTATTGCCTGTAAGGTGACTATTACTGTATATTGTCTGTGTTGTTTTCTGGTCTATGTTGCTTTCAGGCTCTCTCTTTGCTTAGAGGACCCCTTTCAATATTTCTTGTAGGGCTGGTTTTGTGCTTGCAAATTCTTTTAGTTTTGTTTGTCCTGGAAGCTTTTTATCTCTCTTTCTATTTTCAATGACAGCCTAGTATATAGTATTCTTGGTTGCATATTTTTCTCATGTAGTGCTTTGAATACATCATGCCAGACTTTTCTGGCCTGCCAGGTCTCTGTGGATAAGTCTGTTGCTGATCTAATGTTTCTACCATTGTAGGTTACAGACCTCTTGTCCTGAGCTGCTTTCAGGATTTTGTCTTTGTCTCTGAGACTTGTAAGTTTTACTATTAGATGTTGGGGTGTTGACCTATTTTTATTGATTTTGAGGGGGATTCTCTGTGCCTCCTGGATTTTAATGTCTGTTTCCTTCCCCAAATTAGGGAAGTTCTCTGCTATAACTTGTTCCAATATACCTTCTGGCCCTCTCTCTCTTTCTTCTTATTCTGGGATCCCAATTATTCTAATATTGTTTCATCTTATGGTATCACTTATATCTTCAATTCTGCCCTCGTGATCCAGTAGTTGTTTATCTCTCTTTTTCTCAGTTTCTTTATTCTCCATCATTTGGTCTTCTGTACTGATAATTCTCTCTTCTGCCTCCTTTATCCTAGCAGTTAGAGCTTCCATTTTTGATTGCACCTCATTAATAGCCTTTTTGATTTCGACTTGGTTAGATTTTAGCTCTTTTCTTTCTTTCCTTTTTAAGTTTCTCTAATATCTTCCATGCTTTTTTCAAGCCCAGCTACTATCTTTATAACAGTCATTCTGAACTCTAGTTCCAACATGTTACTAATGTCCATATTGATTAGGTCCCTGGCAGTCGGTACTGCCCCTCTTGTTCTTTTTTTTGAGGTGAGTTTTTCCATCTTGTCATTTTGTCCAGAGGAGAATAGATGAATGAGAGAAGAAAATGCTAACAAGGTAAGAATGACCACAGAAAAATATACACTAAACAAATCAGAAGAGACCTGAAACTGGGGAAAAAGAAAGGGAAAGGAAGAAAAAAGAGAAAAAAAAAGAAAAGAAAGAAAAAAAAGAATGTGATCAAATATGATCAGGCTGATGATCAGTGTCACACACTAGATTTGGGGTGTATTTTGGTCTGTTAGAAGAAAGTGCCTCCCAAAATTTTAAAGAAAGAAAAACTTATATATGTACAAAAATAAGGGTAAATACGATGAAGGGATGGAATATGACTGTAAAGATGAAAATAATAAAAGATTTTATAAAAGGAATTGATAAGAAGTTGGTTGAAAAAAGAAAGAAGAGAAATTAAAAAAAAAAAAGGAGAGAATGTGATCAAGCAGGAGACTAGAAGAAAGCTATACACTAGAGATTTAGGGTATATTTTGGTCTGTTAGGAGAAACTGTATCCCAAAATTTTAAAGAGACTTCAATTTATAATGTATACCAAAAATAAGTTTAACTACAATGAAGGGATAGAATATGACTCTAAAAATGAAAAATAAAATTTTTTAAAAAAAAGGGATTGATAAGATGTTGGCTGAAAAAGGGAAAAAGAAAAAATTAAAAAAAAATAGAAAAAGAAAAATTAAAAAATTAACTTTGAAAGACTAAAGAATCATGGGTAAAACAGCCATGAATTCTATGTGCTGTATTCCCCTAGTGCTGGAGTTCTGCCATTCTCATTGATGGGTAAACTTGGTCTTGGCTGGCTGTTCTTGTGGATCTTCTGGGGGAGGGCCCTGTTGCAACAATTCTCCAATGTCTTTGCCTGAGGCGGAATTGCCCTGCCCTTGCCAGGGGCCAGGCTAAGTAATCTGCTCAGGTTTGCTCTCAGGAGCTTTTGTCCCCTGCAAGCTTTCTGTGCACCTTTGGAGGATGAGAGTGAAAATGGCAGCCTCCCAATCTCTACCCTAAGGAGCCTAAAACTTGGGCCCCACTCCTCAGTGCACCCCCAGAGAAAAGCAATCACTCCCGTCTCCCTGGTCTCTGGCTGCCCTCCATGCTCACCCAGCCTGTGACCGAGTGTTTCTGTCTCTGGCACACAACCCCATTTGGAGTCTCCAAACCCAGCAGATGCTACAGTGTGCTCCCGTGCTGCTCTTCTGGGAGGAGGAAGGGGAATCTCCCCAGATCTTCTGCTTGTTAGGTCCCTGCTGGAAGAGCTGTGGCCTGATTGTGCCACAGATCACAGTTTATGGCAACCCAAGTTGCGAGCCCACTCCTCGGCTCCATCTTTGCAGCCGGCTTTCCTGCTCTGGATCCTGGGAGCTCTGCCGCACTAAGGCATTCCCGGTCTTTCTGTGACCCCGAAGGTCCCAGAACCACACCGTCCCAGTGAGGGTTCCAACCCCCGCTTAGCCACTGGAGCAACATCCCTCAGTGGAGCCGACTTCCAAAAGTTCTGATTTTGTGCTCCGCTGCTCTATCACTTGCTGGTAGTGGCTGATGGAGGTTCCCTCCCTGCCCGGTCTATCTTCCATGAATATCGCCTCAGATTCACCTCTCTGCATGTCCTACATTCCAGAAAGTGGTCGCTTTTCTGTTCAGAGAGTTGCTGCTATTCTTTTCTTGGATCTCCTGTTGAGTTCCAGAATGCTTTGATCCCTATCTAGCTAAATTCCTGGGACCAGATGAAATTTAGGTCTCTTACTCCTCCTCCATCTTGGTCCTCTCCCAATTTTATTTTATTTTTTAAAGAATTTTTTATATGGGGAGAAGGAAAGATGGTGGAGGAGTAGGGCACCCTATTTCAACTGGTCCCCAGAATTGAGCTGGATATCTACCAGATATGTAAGAAGATCTGGATCTCTACAAACAGAATATCACAGGCGGTTGGTTTTGAGGTACGAAGCGGGAAGCCCTGATTCCACAGGCAGTTATTGGAGGATAAACGGCAGCAGGAGGGTTCCTGGCTGTGGGGATCCTACACGGCCGGTGAGCGACAGCTTCTCACGCTGGGGACAGGGCACACACTCAAAGACCGGTAGCAGTGGGGAAAGGACTTTAGGGCAACCCTGGTGTGGAAACCCGGAGCAGCAGGGTCCTGTGTGCGAACTGGGAGTGGCTGGTTATTTTAGAAGCACAAAGGGCAGAGACGTGCTTCAACCTGGATGCAGGACTGGGGGTGCTGCGGAGAGGCACACAACCCAGGATGCTGCAGTTTATAGCCACATGGACAGAAACGGAGATGGTGTGGCCTGGAGAGCTCACTGAAGAACAGAATGCAGTCTCTCTTCTCTGAGGCAGAGGGTTGGAAACGGTCTCTTCTGCTCTGACTCCTGGAAGAGACGTGGAAAGCTGCCAGGGAAAGCCACCAGAGAACAAAAGCCCCAAAGACTGATTCCCGCTGAACCCCTCCCTGACCACAGGGGGGCAGGGCAACTCCACCCAAACAGGGTTGCCTGAGTAACAGCACGACAGGCCCCTCCCCCAGAAGACAGGCTGGGAAAACAAGAGGCCAGGAACTCTAAGGTCCCAAGAAAACAGGTGCATCTTGCTTGGGTTCTGGTCAATAATTTGCACTCTATACATTCCCTCAAACACCCATCAACAGAATGAGTAAGAGATGGAACCCCCAAAATAGAAAAGACTCAGAGATCATGATTTATGCTGCAGACTTACAAATGGATTCAGATATAACCAAGATGTCGGAGATAGAATTCAGGCTAGCAATTGTGAAGACAATGGCTGGAATGGAGAAATCAATTAATGGCAACATAGTGTCTCTAAGGGCAGAAATGAAAGCTGAATTGGCAGAACTTAAAAATGCTATCAATGAGATCCAATCCAATCTAGATAATCTAACAGCTAGGGTAACTGAGGCAGAAGAATGAATAAGCGACCTGGAAGACAATATAATGGATAAAAAGGGAAGAGGAGGCCAGGGAAAAACAACTCAGAATCCATGAAAATAGAATCAGAGAAATAAGTGACACCATTAAGCGTTCCAATGTCAGAATAATTGGAATCCTGGAAGGAGCAGAGAGAGAGATGACTAGAAGATGTATTTGAGCAAATCGTAGCTGAGAACTTCCCTAATCTGGGGAATGAAACATACATTCGCATCCTAGAGGCAGAGAGGACCCCTCCCAAGGTCAAACAAAACAGGCCAACACCCTGGCATGCAATAGTAAAACTTGCAAATCTTAGAACCAAGGAAACCATTTTAAGGGCATTTAGGGAGGAGAGATTCCTTACGTACAAAGGGAGGAACATCAGAATAACATCAGACCTATCCACAGAGACCTGGCAAGCCAGAAAGGCCTGGCAAGACATATTCAGGGTACTAAATGAGAAGAACATGCAGCCAAGAATACTTTATCTGGCAAGGCTTTCATTTACAATGGATGGAGAGATGCAGAGCTTCCACGACCAAAAGAAACTGAAAGAATATGTGACCACTAAGCCGGCCCTGCAAGAAATATGAAGGGGGTTCTATAAAAAGAGAAAGACCCCAAGAGTGATATACAACAGAAATTTACATGGACAATCTATAAAAACAACGTCTTCACAGACAACATGATGACAATTAATTCATATCTTTCAATAATCACTCTCAATGTGAATGGCCTAAATGCTCCTATAAAACAGCAAAGGGTTACAGATTGGATAAAAAGACAGGACCCATCCATATGCTGCTTACAAGAGACTCATTTGGAACCTAAAGATACATCTAGACTGAAAATGAAGGGATGGAGATCCATCTTCCATACCAGCGGACCTCAAAAGAAAGCTGGGGTAGCAATTCTTATATCAGACAAATTAGATTTTAAACTAAAGTCTGTAATTAGAGACACAGGACACTATATCATTCTTAAAGGGTCTACCCAACAAGAAGATCTAACAATTGTAAATCTCTATGCCCCCAACATGGGATCAGCCATCTACATAAGCCAACTGTTAACCAAAATAAGGAGTCATATTGATAACAACATGTTAATTGTAGGAGACCTCAGTACTCCACTATCAGCAATGGACAGATCATCTAAGCAGAAAATCAACAAGGAAACAAGAGCTTTGAATGATACATTGGACCAGATGGACCTCATAGATATTTACAGGACATTCCACCCTAAAACAAAAGAATATTCATTCTTCTCGTGCGCACATGGAACTTTCTCCAGAATAGACCACATACTGGTTCACAAATCAGATCTCAACCGATACCAAAAGATTGAGATTATTCCCTGCATCTTCTCAGACCACAGTGCTTTAAAACTGGAACTCAATCACAAGAAAAAATTTGGAAGAAATTCAAACACTTGGAAGCTAAGACCACTCTTAGCTTCCAAAGACAATGTTTGGGTCAACCAGGAAATCAAAGAAGAACTTAAACAATTCATGGAAATCAATGAGAACAAACACACATCAGTCCAAAACCTATGGGATACTGCAAAGGCGGTCCTAAGGGGGAAATACATAGCCATCCAAGCGTCCTCAAAAAAATAGAAAAACCCCGAATTCAACAACTAACTCTACATCTTAAAGAACTAGAGAAAAAGCAACAAACAATGCCTAAGCCACGCATTAGAAGAGAAATAATTAAAATTAGAGCAGAAATCAATGAATTAGAAACCAGAAACACAGTAGATCAGATCAACAAAACTAGAAGTTGGTTCTTTGAAAGAATTAATAAGATCAATAAACCACTGGCCAGACTTATCCAAAAGAAAAGAGAAAGGACCCAAATTAATAGAATTATGAATGAAAGGGGAGAGATCTCGACTAACACCAAGGAAATAGAAACAGTTATTAGAAATTATTATCAACAACTATATGCCAATAAACTGAGCAATCTGGATGAAATGGAGGCCTTCCTGGAAACCTATAAGCTGCCAAGACTGAAACAGGAAGAAATTGACAACCTGAATAGGCCAATAACCAGTAACGAGATTGAAGCAGTGATCAAAAACCTCCCAAAAACCAGGAGTCCAGGGCCTGATGGATTCCCTGAGGAATTCTACCAAACATTCAAAGAATAAATAATACCTATTCTACTAAAGCTGTTTCAAAAAAGAGAAACAGAAGGAAAACTTCCAAACTCATTCTGTGAGGCCAGCATTACCTTAATCCCCAAACCAGGCAACGACCCCATCAAAAAGGAGAATTTCAGACCGATATCCCTGATGAATATGGATTCCAAAATCCTCAACAAAACCCTAGCTAATAGGATCCAACAATACATTAAGAGGATCATCCACCATGACAAAGTGGGATTTATCCCCAGGATGCAAGGGTGGTGCAGCATTCTCAAATCAATCAATGTGATAGAACACATTAATAAGAGGAGGGAGAAAAACCATATGGTCCTCTCAATTGATGCAGAAAAAGCATTTTACAAAATACAGCATCCTTTCCTGACTAAAACTCTTCAGAGTATAGGGATAGAGGGAACATTCCTCAAGTTCATAAAATCCATCTATGAAAAACCCAGAGCGAGTATTGTTCTCAATGGGGAAAAGCTGAGAGCCTTTCCCTTAAGATCAGGAACACGTCAAGGATGCCCACTCCCCCACTGTTGTTCAGCATAGTACTAGAAGTCCTAGCAACAGCAATCAGACAACAAAAAGAAATAAAAGGTATTCAAATTGGCAAAGAAGAAATCAAACTCTCTCTTTTCACAGACAACATGATACTTTATGTGGAAAACCCAAAAGACTCCACCCCCAATTTCCTAGAATCATCCAGCAATTCAGTAATGTGGCAGGATACAAAATCAATGCACAGAAATCAGTTGCTTTCTTTTACACTAACAATGTAATGTTGAAAGAGAAATTAGAGAAACAATTCCATTTACAATAGCACCAAAAACCATAAGATACCTCGGAATAAACCTAACCAAAGAGGTAAAGGAGCTATACTCTAGGAACTACAAAACACTCATGAAAGAAATTGAAGAAGACACAAAAAGATGGAAAAACATTTCATGCTCATGGATCGGAAGAATAAACATTGTTAAAATGTCTATGCTACCCAGAGCAATCTCTACCTTCAATGCCATCCCAATCAAAATTCCAATGACATTTTTCAAAGTGCTGGAAAAAACAATCCTAAAATTTGTATGGAATCAGAAAAGACCCTGAATCGCCAAGGAAATGTTGAAAAAGAAAAACAAAGCTGGGGGCATCACGTAGTCCGATTCCAAGCTATATTACAAAGCTGTAATCACAAGACAGCATGGTACTGGCACAAAAACAGACATATAGACCAATGGAACAGAATAGAGAACCCAGATATGGACCTTCAACTCTATGGTCAAATAATCTTTGACAAAGCAGGAGAAAACATGCAATGGAAAAAAGACAGTCTCTTCAATAAATGGTGCTGGGAAAATTGGACAGCCACATGCAGAAGATTGAAACTCGACCATTCCCTAACACCATACACAAGGATAATCTCAAAGTGGATGAAAGACCACAATGTGAGACAGGTATCCATCAAAATCCTAGAGGAGAACATAGGGAGTAACCTCTCTGACATCGGCCACAGCAACTTCTTTCAAGATACATCTCCAAAAGCTAGTGAAACAAAAGCAAAAATGAACTTATGGGACTTCATCAAGATAAAATGCTTCTGCACAGCAAAGGAAACATTTAACAAAACAAAGAGGCAACCCACAGAATGGGAGAAGATATTTGCAGATGACACTACAGATAATGGGCTGGTATCCAAGATCTATAAAGAACTTCTCAAACTCAACACCCAAAAAACAAATAATCAAGTCCAAAAGTGGGCAGAAGATATGAACAGACACTTCTCTGAAGAAGACATACAAATGACTAACAGACACATGAAAAAATGTTCATCATCATTAGCCATCAGGGAAATTCAAATCAACACCACATTGAGATACCACCTTACACCAATTAGAATGGCAAAAATGGACAGGGAAAGAAACAACAAATGTTGGAGAGGTTGTGGAGAAAGGGGAACCCTCTTACACTGTTGGTGGGAATACAAGTTGGTACAGCCACTTTGGAAAACAGTGTGGCGGTTCCTCAAAAATTTAAAAATAGAGCTACCCTATGAACCAGCAATTGCACTTCTGAGACAAAGGCAGACACTTAACTGACTGAGCTCCAGGCACCCCTACAGTTCTCTTTTTCAGGGGTGTCTTTTTCTGTACTTGGTATCAGGATAATGCTGGTCTCATAGAATGAATTTGGAAATTTTACTTCCTTTTTATGTTTTAGAATAGTTTGTTATGAATAGGTATTAACTCTTCTTTAAATGTTTGGTAGAATTCACCTGTAAAACCAGAATCTAGTCCTGCACTTTTGTTTGTTGGGAGATTTTTATTACTGATTTGTTTTAATTGCTAGTAATCAATCTGTTTAATTTTGTATTGCCTTCTGACTCAGTTTTGGGAGATTATATGTTTCTAGGAATTTATTTGTTTATTCTAGATAGTTTAATTTGTTGGCATATAATTTTTCATGATATTGTCTTATAATCTTTTGTATTTGGTGGTATTCGTTGTTATTTCCCCTCTTTCATTTCTGATTTTGCTTGAGTCCTCTCTCTCTCTCTCTCTCCCCCCATCCCTCCCTCCCTCCCTCTCTTTCTCCTTTGATGAGTCTGGCTAAAGTTTGTTTGTTTGTTTGTTTGTTTGTTTTTGATCTATTCAAAGAAGCAGCTTCTAGTTTCATTGATGTGTTCTATTGTTTTTGTTGTTGTTTTGTGTTTTGCTTTGTTTTTAGTTTTTTTATTTTCTTTATTTCTGCTCTAATCATTATTATTTCCTTCTTTCTACTGGTTTTGGGTATTTTTGTTCTTTTTCTAGCTTCTTTAGGTGTAAGGTTAAGTTGTTTATTTGAGGTTTTTCTTGCTTCTTGAAGTAGGCCCATATTGTCATAAACTTCCCTCTCAGAACAGCTTTTGCGGCATCCCAAAGATTTTGGAATTTTGTATTTTCATTTTCTTCCTGTATTTGTCTTCATGTATTTTTTTATTTCCCTTTGGATTTCTTGACTGTCCCATTCATTGTGTAGTTGCATGTTGTTTAACCTCCATGTATTTGTGTTCTTTCCAGATTTTTTCTTGCGGTTGACTTCTAGTTTGATAGCATTGTCAGAAAAGATGTGTGATATGATTTTTTAGTCTTTTAGAACTTGTTGAGATTTGTTTTGTACCCTAATATGTGATCTCTTCTGAAGAATGTTTTATGGGCACTTGAAAGTATGTGTATTCTGCTGTTTTATGATGGAATGTTCTGAATATATCTGGTCCTTCTGGTCTAATATGTCATTCAAAGCCACTGTTTCCTTATTGGTTTTCTGTTGGAATGATCTCTCCATTGATGAAAGTGGGGTATTGAATTTTCCTACTATTATTGTATTACCTTTGATTACTTCCTTTATGTTTGTTAATAGCTGCTTTATGTCTTTGGGTGCTACCATTTGGGTGAATAAATATTTAAAATTGTTATATTTTCATGTTCAGTTTTTCCCTTTATGACTATGTCGTGTCCTTTTTTATCTCTTATTTCAGCCCTTGTTTTAAAGTCCCTTTTGTCTGAAATAGGTTCTGCTACCCCAGCTTTCTTGTCATTTCCATTTGCATGATACATATTTTTCTAGCCCTTCACCTTCAATCTACATGGGTCTCTAGATCTGAAATGAATCTCTTGTGTGCAGTATATTAATGGTCTTGCTTTATTTTTTATCAATTCTATCGCCCCATGTCTTTTGATTAGAGCATTTAGTCCATTTACATTCATAGTCATTATTGTTATGTATGTACTTATTGCCATTTCATCACTTGTTTTATGGTTGTTTTTGTAGTTCTCTGTTTTATTCTTCTATTACTGTCTTCTCTCATGGTTTGCAGACTTTCTTTAGTGATACATTTGTATTCTTTTCTATCAATATTTTGCATATCTATTACTGGTATGTGATTTGTGCTTACCATTAGGTTTATATTTAACATCTTAGGTATATAGCAATCTATATTAAGCTGATGGTCACTTAAGATTGAACCCATCCTGAAAACAGTAATATTTACTCTTCCCCTGAACCACTATGCTTTAGTTATATGGTATCATAATTTATATCCTTTTATTTTGTGAATTGCCTGACTGAGTTTTATAGATATGCTTAATTTTACAGCTTTTGTGCTTCCTATTTTTCTTACTCTTGCTTATGGTCCTTCCTTTCCACTCAAAGAATTCCCTTTAACTTTTCTTTTAAAGTTGATTTATTGGTGATAAATTCTTTTAATTTTCATTTGTCTGGGAAATTCTATATATTTTTCTATTCTGAATGATCACTTTGCTGGATAGAGTATTCTGGGTTGCACATTGTTTTTTTCCTTTCAGCACTTTGAATATATTGTGCCACTCCCTTCTTTCCTGTAAAGTTTCTGCTAAAAAAAATCAGCTGATAGCCTTCTGGCCTATCCCTTGTATGTTTATTATCTTTTCATTTGCTGCTTTGTAAATTTTCTCTTTATTACTACTTTTTGCCATTTTAATTACTATGTGTCTTTGTTTGGACATCCTTGGGTTATTTTTGTGGGAGGCTCTCTGTGCCTCTTGAATCTGGATTTTCTTTTTCTTTCCCTAGATTGGGAATTTTTCAGCTATTATTTCTTCAAATGTATTTCCTGCTCCCCTTTATCTTTCTTCTCCTTCTGGGATCCCTATAATGTGAATTTTTTATGCCTGATGGTGCCGTTGAGTTCTCCATTTTCATTTTTTAATTGTTTTTTTTTTTCTTCTGTTCAACTTGATTGCTTTCCATTACTCTGCCTGCCAGGTGGCTGATTAGTTCTGTTTCCTCTAGTCTGCTGTTTATTCCCTCTAGTGTATTTTTAATTTCAGTTATTGCGTTCTTCATCTCTGATTGGTTCTTTTTCTTTATGATTTCTATCTCTTTGTTGAAGGTTTCACTGAGATCCTTCACTTTTTTTCTCAAGTACAGTATCTTCATCACCATTACTTTAAATTCTCTATCAGGCATATTACTTATCTTCATTTCATTTCGTTCTCTTGCTGTGATTTTGTCTTGTTCTTTAATTTGGAACATATCTCTCTGACTCTTCATTTTCTCTAACTCTCTGTGTCTGTTTCTATGTGTTGGGAAAATCAACTATGTCTCCTGCTCTTGAAAGTAGTGGCCTTATGAAGGACAGGTCCTGGACTGTCCTTCAGTGTGATGTTCCCTGTTCACCAGAACCTGGCACTTTAGGGGTGTCTCCCATGTGCATTGCATGCACCATACTGTTAGGGTTGAGCTGTGTATACCGTCATCTTCAATAGTTCTCTTTGTGGGTTGTGGGCAGGGTTTAGTCCCTTTGTTGTTAATGGGCCAGTCTGGGACTGCTTTGGACTTGAATTGGGTCAGACCAGGTGCTTTCCAGAACTGCATACCACTGTCCTGCATTGTGCTTTCCCTGTGTTGTTCCATGAAAGACTTCCATTGGTAAGTGGGGTTTGCAATAGTCAGACCAGATGTCTGCTCCCAGCCCACTGCTGAGGCTGCTATCAAACTAGTACATGTGTGGTTATTATCCCTTCTCCCCAGGGCAGGAGTTGCTTTGGAGTGGTGCTGATCACTGTTGGGTCTGGTTGCACAATGAAATATTTGTGGCATGCTTTGGAGAACGCCACCCAAGGGTGGTTTTGTGAGGGCAGGTCTGCAGGAGAACGTGGGGGAGGGGCATGCTGTTAGCAAGCTAGGTGGAAGTGTTTGTGCTGGTCCCTGCAGGTGTCTGGGTATCTCAGTTGGGGGCACAAATGGTGCCTGCCAACTCTTTTGTTCTTAGAAAATTCTCCTAAAGATCCTTGCCCCTTGAGAGGAGGAAAAGATGGTGGTGGAGTAGGGGACCCTATTCTAACCTGTGTCCGGAATTGAGCTGGATATCTACCAGACCACTCTGAACATCCACAAAACCAGCCTGAGATGTAAGAAGATAGAACTGGATCTCTACAAACAGAATATTGCAGGTGTTTGGTTTCAAGGTACAAAGCAGGGAGCTGTGATTCCACAGGCAGATATTGGAGAATAAATGGCAGCAGGATGGAGCCTGGCTGTGGGAATCCTATATCGCCAGTGAGTGAGAGCTTCCCGCACTGGGGACAAGGCACAGACTCGCAGACCAGTAGTGGCGGGGAAAGGACGCTAGGGCAGCCCCGTGGAAGGAAACCGTGAGTGGCGGGGCCATCCATGGGAACTGGGGGTGACTGGCGGTCTTAGAAGTGCAAAGGGCAGAGACATGCCCTGACCTGGAAGTGAGGACTGGGAATGCTGCTGAGGGGCGCACAACCCAGGACACTGAAGTTTATACCAGCACAGACAGAAATGGAGATAGTGTGGCCTGGAGAGCTCACTCAAGAACAAACTTCAATCTCTCTACTCTGAGGCCGAGGGTTGGAAATGGTCTCTTCTGCTCGACTCTTGGAAAAGAAGAGGAAACCAGCCAGGGAAAGTTTCCAGAGGACAAAAGCCTCCCCAAAACGGTTTTCACTGAGCCCATCCCCCACCACAGGGGGACAGGGCAACTCTGCCCAAACAGGGTTGCCTAAGTAACAGGATGGCAGGTGCCTCCCCCAGAAGACAGGCTGGGAAAACAAGAGGCCAGCAACCCTAAGGTCCCTAGAAAACAGGTGCATCTTGCTTGGGTTCTGGTCAATAATTTGCACTCTATACATTCCCTCAAACACCCATCAACAGAATGACTAGAAGGAGGAACCCCCAAAATAGGAAAGACTCAGAGATTATGATTTATGCCACAGATTTACAAAAGGATTCAGATATAACCAAGATGTCGGAGATGGAATTCAGGCTAGCAATTGTGAAGACAATCACTAGAATGGAGAAATCAATTAATGGCAACATAGTGTCTCTAAGGGCAGAAATGAAAGCTGAATTGGCAGAACTTAAAAATGCTATCAATGAGATCCAATCCAATCTAGATAATCTAACAGCTAGGGTAACTGAGGCAGAAGAATGAATAAGTGATCCAGAAGACAATATAATGGATAAAAAGGGAAGAGGAGGCCAGGGAAAAACAACTCAGAATCCATGAAAATAGAATCAGAGAAATAAGTGACACCATGAGTCATTCTAATGTCAAAATTATTGAAATCCCGGAGGAGGGGAGAGAGAGAGAGGAGTAGAAGATATATTAGAGCAAATCATAGCTGAGAACTTTCCTAATCTGGGGAATGAAACAAGCATTCGTGTCCTAGAGACAGAGAGGACCCCTCCCAAGATCAAGCAAAACTGGCCAACACCCCGGCATGTAATAGTAAAACTTGCAAATCTTAGAACCAAGGAAACCATTTTAAGGGCATTTAAGGGGGAGAGGAGATTCGTTACGTACAGAGGGAGGAACATCAGAATAATGTCAGACCTATCCACAGAGACCTGGCAAGCCGGAAAGTCCTGGCAAGACATATTCAGGGCAGTAAATGAGAAGAACATGCAGCCAAGAATGCTTTATCTGGCAAGGCTGTCATTTAGAATAGATGGAGAGAGGCAGAGCTTCTAAGACTGGCAGAAACTGAAAGAATATGTGACCACTAAGCCGGTCCTGCAAGAAATATGAAGGGGGGTTCTATAAAAGGAGAAAGACCCCCGAGAGTGATATACAACAGAAATTTACAGGGACAATCTATAAAAGCAATGTCTTCACAAGCAACATGATGACAAAAAATTCATAATTTCAATAATCACTCTCAACCTGAACAGCCTAAATACTCCCTTAAAATGGCACAGGGTTGCAGATTGGATAAAAAGAGAGGACCCATCTATATGCTGTCTACTAGAGATTCATTTTAAACCTAAAGATACATCCAGACAGAAAGCGAAGGAATGGAGATCGATCTTCCATGCCAATGGACCTCAAAAGAAAGCTGGGACAGCAATTCTCATATCAGACAAATTAGATTTTAAACTAAAGACTGTAGTTAGAGACACAGAAGGACACTATATCATTCTTAAAAGGTCTATCCAACAAGAAGATCTAACAATTGTAAATATCTATGCCCCCAACATGGGAGCAGCCATCTACATAAGCCAACTGTTAACCAAAATAAAGAGTCATACTGATAACAATATGTTAATTGCTGGAGACCTCAATACTCCACTCTCAGCAATGGACAGATCATCTAAGCAGAAAATCAACAAGGAAACAAGAGCTTTGAATGATACACTGGACCAGATGGACCTCATAGATATATACAGAACATTCCACCCTAAAACAACAGAATACTCATTCTTCTCACGCGCACATGGAACTTTCTCCAGAATAGACCACATGCTGGGTCACAAATCAGGTTTCAACCAATACCAAAAGATTGAGATTATTCCCTGCATATTCTCAGACCACAATGCTTTAAAACTGGAACTCAATCACAAGAAAAAAATTGGCAGAAATTCAAACACTTGGAAGCTAAAGACCACTGTGCTCAAGAATGTTTGGGTCAACCAGGAAATCAAAGAAGAACTTAAACAATTCATGGAAACCAATGAGAATGAAAACACATCAGTCCAAAACCATGGGATACTGGAAAGGCAGTCCTAAGGGGAACTACATAGCCATCTAAACCTCAATAAAAAAAAAAACCCAGAAAAAACCCAAATTCACCAACTAACTCTACACCTTAAAGAACTAGAAAAAAAGCAACAAACGATGCCTAAGCCATGCATTAGAAGATAAATAGTTAAGATTAGAGCAGAGATCAATGAATTAGAAACCAGAAACACAGTAGATCAGATCAACGAAACTAGAAGTTGGTTCTTTGAAAGAATTAACAAGATCGATTAACCTCTGGCCAGACTTATCCAAAAGAAATGAGAAAGGACCCAAATTAATAAAATGATGAATGAAAAGGGAGAGATCATGATTAACACCAAAGAAATAGAAACAATTATTAGAAATTATTATCAACAACTATATGCCAATAAACTGAGCAATCTGGATGAAATGGAGGCCTTCCTGGAAACCTATAAGCTGCCAAGCCTGAAACAGGAAGCAATTGACAACCTGAATAGGCCAATAACCAGTAACGAGATTGAAGCAGTGATCAAAAACCTCCCAAAAACCAAGAGTCCAGGGCCTGATGGATTCCCTGGGGAATTCTACCAAACAATCAAGGAAGAAATAATACCTATTCTCCTGAAGCTGTTTCAAAAAATAGAAACAGAAGGAATCCAGACTCATTATATGAGGTCATTACCTTACTCCCCAAACCAGGCAAAAACCCCATCAAAAAGGAGAAATTCTGACTGATATCCCTGATGAATATGGAATCCAAAATCCTCAACAAAATCTAGCTAATAGGATCCAACAATACATGAAAAGGATCACTCACCACGACCAAGTGGGATTTACCCCCGGGGATGCAAGGGTGGTTGAACATTTGCAAATCAATCAGTGTGATAGAACACATTAATAAGAGGAGAGAGAAGAACCATATGGTCTTCTCAGTTGATGCAGAAAAAACATTTGACAAAATACAGCAACCTTTCCTGATTAAAACTCTTCAGAGTATAGGGATAGAAGGAACATTCCTCAAGTTCATAAAATCCATCTATGAAAAACCCACGAGTGTCAGACTCAATGGGGAAAAGCTGAGAGCCTTTACCTTCAGATCAGGAACACGTCAAAGATGCCCACTCTCACCACTATTGTTCAACATAGCACTAGAAGTCCTACACCAGCAGTCAACAAAAAGAAATGAAAGGTATTCAAATTGGCAAAGAAGAAGTCAAACTCTCTTTTCACAGATGATGTGATACGTTATGTGGAAAACCCAAAAGACTCCACCCCAAAATTACTAGAACTTATATAGCAATTCAGTAATGTGGCAGGATACAAAGTCAATGCACAGAAATCAGTTGCTTTCATATACACTAACAATGTAACTGTAGAAAGAGAAATATAGAGAATCGATTCCATTTACAATAGCACCAAAAACCATAAGATACCTTGGAATAAACCTAACCAAAATGGTAAATGATTTACAATCTAGGAACTACAGAACACTCATGAAAGAAACTGAAGAAGACACAAAAAGATGGAAAAAATTCCCATGCTCATGGATTGGAAGAATAAACATTGTTAAAATGTCTATGCTACCCAAAGCAATCTATACCTACAATGCCATCCCAATCAAAATTCCAATGACATTTTGTCAAAGTGTTAGAACAAAAAATCCTAAAATATATATGGAATCAGAAAAGACCCTGAATCGCCAAGGAAATGTTGAAAAAGAAAAACAAAGCTGGGGGCATCATGTTGCCCGATTTCAAGCTATTATATTACAAAGCAGTGATCACCAAGACAGCATGGTACTGGCACAAAAACAGACATACAGACCAATGGAACAGAATAGAGAACCCAGATATGGACCCTCAACTCTATGGTCAAATAATCTTTGACAAAGCAGGAAAAAATATGCAATGGAAAAAAGACAGTCTCTTCAATAAATGGTGCTGGGAAAATTGGACAGCCACATGCAAAAGAATGAAACTCGACCATTCTCTAACACAATACACAAAGATAAACTCAAAATGGATGAAAGACCTCAATGTGAGATAGGAATCCATCAAAATCTTAGAGAAGAACATAGGCAATAAACTCTTTGACATCGGCCACAGCAACTTCTTTCAAGATTCATCTCCAAAGGCTAGTGAAACAAAAGCAAAAATGAACTTATGGGACTTCATCAAGATAAAAAGCTTCTGCACAGCAAAGGAAACAGTCAACAAAGAAAGAGGAAACCCACAGAATGGGAGAAGATATTTGCAAATGACACTACAGATAATGGGCTGGTATCCAAGATCTATAAAGAACTTCTCAAACTCAACACCCAAAAAACCAATAACCCAGTCACAAATGGGCAGAAGAGATGAACAGACACTTCTGTGAAGAAGACATACAAATGGCTAACAGACACATGAAAAAATGTTCATCATCATTAGCCATCAGGGAAATTCAAATCAACACCACATTGAGATACCACCTTCCACCAGTTAGAATGACAAAAATGGACAGGGAAAGAAGCAACAAATGTTGGAGAGGTTGTGGGGAAAGGGGAACCCTCTTACACTGTTGGTGGGAATGCAAGTTGGTACAGCCACTTTGGAAAACAGTCTAGAGGTGCCTCAAAAAATTAAAAATAAAGCTACCCTATGACCCAGCAATGGCATTCCTGGGCATTTACCCCAAAGACACAGATGTAGTGAAAAGAAGGGCCATATGCACCCCAGTGTTCATAGCAGCAATGTCCACAATAGCCAAACTGTGAAAGAGCAGAGATGCCCTTCAACAGATGAATGGATAAAGAAGATGTGGTCCATATATACAATGGAATATTACTCAGCCCTCAGAAAGGATGAATACCCAACTTTTACATCAACGTGGATGGGACTGGAGGAGATTATGCTAAGTGAAATAAGTCAAGCAGAGAAAGTCAATTATCATATGGTTTCACTTATTTGTTGAACATAAGGAATAGCATGGAGGCCATTAGAAGAAGGAAGGGAAAAATGAAGGGGGGGAAATCAGAGGGACAGATGAACCATGAGAGACTATGCACTCTGAGAAACTGAGGGTTTTAGAGGGGAAGGGGGTGAGGGAATGGGTTACTCCGGTGATGGGTATTAAGGAGGGTCCGTACTCCATGGAGAACTGGGTGTTATACAAAACAATGGATCGTGGATCACCACATCAAAAACTAATGATGTATTATATGGTGACTAACATAACATAATAAAATAAAGTTAAAAAAAAAAAAAGATCCTGGCCTTTCCACCACATGTTCTGAGATTAGTAAATAAATCTCCTTCCCTTGGGCGCCTGGGTGGCTCAGTTGGTTAAGCAACTGCCTTCGGCTCAGGTCATGATCGTGGAGTCCCTGGATCAAGTCCCGCATCAGGCTCCCTGCTCGGCAGGGAGCCTGCTTCTGCCTCTGACCCTCCCCCCTCTCATGTGCTCTCTTTCTCTCATTCTCTCTGTCTCAAATAAATAAATAAAATCTTTAAAAATAAATAAATAAATAAATAAATAAATAAATAAATAAATAAATCTCCTTCCCATATACCTGAGGCATTTTTCAAACTGCTGCTTCTATGCTGTATCTCCAAGGGTTTTTTTTTTTGTTGTTGTTGTTATGCTTACTCTTTAAGGGTGGGTTCGCAGTTTCCTATTGCCCTCCAGCTCTCCCAGAGCTGATCCTGCTGATATTTGAAGTTTCAGGTATTAAGCCCCACTGATTAAAAAAACTCATGAAGTTAAACTTCTCTTATTTTCAAAGTCAAACGTTACAGCGATTCTTCTTCCCAGTGCTTGCAGATCCATCATGACTAGGGTGCCTAGGTTGGAGTCTGCTCTTTATTCTGTGCTTGTGGTATCCCTCCCTCCCATCTACAATCTCATTTTGGTTCCTGACCTCATCTCTGTCCTTCCTACTGTTTTTGATGTGGCCTCTTCTCCAAGTTAAGCTGTGGAGAGTCTGTTCTGCCAGTCTCTGGGTCATTTTCTGGATTATTTACACTGATGTGAGTGTTTTCTATGTGTATCTATGGAATAAGGTGTGCTTAGGATCCTCATATTCCACCATTTTACCCAGAAGTCTAATATATTTACTTTTAATTCAATTAAACCCAATCTGTTTCTTAAAGCAGCTGCCAAGGTGCTTGTTTTCACCCCAACTGCAGGTAGTAGTGTTTCAAGGCTGCTGAGGGAATTTGAAGAGAAGATGGGAGTAGTTTAAGTTAAAATGCCACAGAATTCACTGTTATTACCAAGATTTATTGTTTTCTTTTCAAAGTATTCTGGATTTCTGGAAAAAAATTAATTTCCATAGATCTGAAAATGTTAATTCTGACATATTTTGCCTTTTATCTCATTGCTCTGTGGAGGAGAGAAATTTTGGAGATTCTTACACCATCATTCCTCCTAATATCACTAAATTAAAATTTATTTTACAGTGCTCTACTTATAGTTTCAACATCTGGATCATCTCTGTATCTGGTTCTCTGGATTTGTCTCTTTTTTTTTTTTAAAGATTTTATTTATTTATTTGAGACAGAGAGAATGAGAGAGACAGAGAGCACATGAGAGGGGGGAGGGTCAGAGGGAGAAGCAGGCTCCCTGCCGAGCAGGGAGCCCGATGCGGGACTCGATCCAGGGACTCCAGGATCATGACCTGAGCCGAAGGCAGTCGCTTAACCAACTGAGCCACCCAGGTGCCCCTGGATTTGTCTCTTAAATATGGGTTTGTTTGTTTTTACTTCTTCCTCTGTATTGTAGTTTTTCATAGACTGCTGGCTGAAAGGTATATAAGAATAGTAGAGATTGAAGTAAATACCATTTGCACAAAGAAATGGGCCCACTTCTCTTAGGTCATTGCATTTAGAATTTGAGACAATCAAGTCAGTAGTTAATCTGTATTTGGGCTTTGTGACTATTGCCATTATCTTCAGTGCACCATAGGTTTCAAATTACCCCAGCAATGGGTTGTGATAATTTTTTATTTAGTGTGTATTTGTGGCTCCAGAAAGTTTTTTTCATTGTTCCTGTTCCCTTTCCAGCTTTCATTACTACCTGCATGCTTATTTTATGAAGGAAGTCTCTCTCCATGGTCTTGATCCTTTCCAAGTAGCAGACATTGGATGCTTGTTACTTGGAACTCTGTTCTTGGTGGACTCAGTAGGGGTTCCTTATTCTCCTGGCCTAGTCTAAGTCTTGGGCAGGGCTTATGTTCTTGAACTTCAGGATGAGGATTTCTCAGAATCCCAGTGTCCCTTCCCATGATGGTCTATTATGCTTTGTATCTATGGTAAGTATTTGGTAGAAAAGAATTTTCTTAATCTTCCCATGATAGCAATGGTAGAATATTCTGAGCTTGAGATGTTTTCCTGTCTTTCCTCCAGGCTCAGGATGGCTTTTGATTCTACCCTTCCCCCTAGCACAGTGGATCTTTGCTTAATTCCTGGGGGTGGGAAGAAAGGTTTCCAGTCACTCTTTCAAAATTCAATGGTTTTTTCTTCTATACCCCTTCAAGGAGCTTAAGGTTTATACTTTGTATAAAAGAAGGGTCAAAAAAAAAGATGATTTTTTTTTTTGTTATTGCCAGTGACTGTCAATCACTTTCTTTACCTCTTTCTCTTTCTCTCTTCTTTCCCAGTACTCAAACTTTTTCATGATTATTTTATGAATACCCCTGGGGAATAGTTTGTGAGATATTTTAAACTTGCTTTGTATCAAGGGGCTCCCATTTATTCTAAACTGATACACAAACTCATATTAGGTCTTTAGGAATTAAACTTTTAACTGATCGATTCTTTCCCACTTCTATGATACTTACCTTTTCCTCTTTATGCTTTGTCAAAGATGGAGAAATTCATGTCTCTCATCTCTCCTTGAAGGGGCTTGAAATCATTTGGCATTCAGGTCCTTTTTAATTTTTTTTTCAGTTTTTTAAGTTTTTATTTAAATTCCTATTAGTTAACATACAATGTAATATTAGTTTCAACGTGTACAATATGGTGATTCAACAATTCCATACTCACTGGGTGTTCATAACAAGTACACTCCTTAATCTCCATTACCTATTTAACCCACCTACCCCACCCATCTTTGTTCTGGTAACTATCAGTTTGTTCTCCATAGTTAAGAGTCTGTTTCCTGGTTTGCCCTTCTTTCTATTTCCGCACTTTGCTCGTTTGTTGACTTGTAACCTCAGCTCTTTGATGTGTTAAAAAAATTGATTTGGAGGTTCTAGTTCAAGATGGCAATGAAGGAGAATCCTGAATTCATCTCTTTCCACAGACACACTCCATCTATAGCTATATACAGTAGTTTCTTCTTTAAAAAATAAAATTACTTGAGTGACTCCTACACAGTTGTTGAATGAGGAAAAAAAACAAAAACACTAAAACAAGTAGAAGTTGAGACACAATCTTACCATTAACCCCACCCACACAGCAGTGGCCAACAATTGATAGTAAACTCAAACTTCCAAGCTTCTCCCTGAGGAGCAAAAGGCCTGAATTCCACATCTGGCACTCCAACTTTTAAGTCCTACACCTGAGAAATGAGGCTGTGAAAAAACATCTATCTTTGAAAGCCAGTGGGGCTTGCATCCACAAGACTCTTGAGGCTGATAAATGATTTTAAAGGGCCAAACTTGTGGGTCCACCCACCCTGGGGCCCAATGCAGAGGCAGCTGACTGAAAAGCTCCAATACTTTCTATGAAAGAGGTTAATTTATTTATTTAAATCATTTTCCATGAGGCAGACACATAATTTAACACATATCTAGGGGTCTACCAAAATATTCTAGAAAGACAGAGGCCAGCAGGTACCATATTTTCACTCTTCCTGTTCTTTGTTCCAGGTCACCAGTATCTTCTGAAGAGTAGATTGTATAATGGTCAAGAACTCCAATTATTGTGGCTGGAAACCAGAGGACACCTCGAGATCACATGGCTCTAGGGGCCAGTTGGGCTTATGATTGCAGGTTCCATAAGATTGTAACAGAGAAAAAGTTCTTAACCAACTGCTACCCACAGTAGAGAGGCACAGCAGAGAGGCAACAGATTAAAGTGTCCAATCACTTTGTGAAAGAAGCTTATTAGTAACAGGAAAAGAAATGAAAGTATAAATCTCACTGGCAAAAGTAAATATATAGTAAAATTCAGAAAATATATTGTTAAAAAGGTGGTGGAATAATAACTTTAAAGCTAGATGAAGGTTAAAGGACAAAGTAGTAAAAATAACAGTAAATGCAGTAATATCTTAAGGGATACAAAAGATAAAAAGATGTAAATGGGGGCGCCTGGGTGGCTCAGTCGGTTGAGCGACTGCCTTCGGCTCAGGTCATGATCCCAGGGTCCTGGGATTGAGCCCAGCATCAGCTCCCTGCTCTGTGGGGAGCCTGCTTCTCCCTCTCCCACTCCCCCTGCTTGTGTTCCCTCTCTCGCTGTGTCTCTCTCTGTCGAATGGATAAATAAAATCTTTTGAAAAATTAATTAATTAATTAATTAATTTAAAAAAATGATGTAAATGGTGACATCAAAAAAATTATAGTGGAGAGTAAAACTGTAGAGCTTTGTAATACAATCAAACTCAAATTGTTATCAACTTAGATTGACATATATCTCTTGTTTGATGTAAGCCTAATGATAAACACAAAACAAAAAATATAGTAGATACATAAAAAGAGAAATGAATTTGAGCATACAAGTACAGAAAATCATCAAATCACAAAGAAAGAAAAGAGAAGAAGAAAGAAACAAAGGAATTACAAAACTGCCAGAAAACAATGAAAAAAATGCAATACATACATATATATCAATAATTACTTTAAATGTAAATGGACTAAATTATCTGATCAAAAGATATTGAGTGCTGAATGGATTAAAAAACAAGACCCATCTATATACTATCTGGAAATGACTCACTTCAGATGTAAAGACACACACAGAGTCAAGTTGAAAGGATGGAAAAAGATATTCTATGCAAATGGAAGCCAAAAGAAAGCTAGGGTAACTATACTTAGACAAAATGGACTTTAAGAAAAAGAATGTGATGAGACAAAGAAGTTCATTACATAATGATAAAGAGGTTGATACAACAAAGTGATATAACCTTTGTAAACATTATGCAATCAACATAGAAGCACTTTATACACAAAGCAAATATTAACAGAAGTAAAGGGAGAAATAACAATACAATAATAGTAGAGAACTTTAGTACTACACTTTCATCAATGGATATATCAAACAGACAGAAAATCAATAGGGAAACATTGGCCATAAATCACATTAGAGCAGATGGACTCAATAAAATATATAGAACATATCATTCAAAAGCAAGTATATATACATTCTTCTAATGTACATATGAAACATTCTTCAGAATGTATCTTATTTTAGGCCATAAAGAAAGTATTATTAAAGTTAAGAATATTGATATTATATCAAGAATCATGTATGACTACAATTGTATGAAACAACAAGTCAGTTACAAGAAGAAAACTGAAAACTTCACAAATGAGTGGAGATTAAACAACATGGTACTGAACAACCAGTAGGTCAAGGAAGAAATTTTAATAAAGAAAATATTTTTAAATATCTTGATGCAAATGAAAACGGAAATACAACATATGAAAACTTCTGGGATGCAGCAAGATCAGTTCAAACAAGGAAATTCAGAGCAATAAATGCCTACATAAATAAACAAGAAACATCTCAAATAAGCTATTTTCACCCATTATGGAACTTGAAAAAGAAGAATAAATAAACCCCAATTTGGTAAAAAAAAAAAAAAAAAAGACAAGAGCAGAAATAAATGAAACTATAAAAACAATTGAAATAATGAAATTAAGAGCCGACTTTTTGAAAACATAAAATTGACAAACCTTTGCCTAGACTCACTAAGAAAAGCAGGACAGAGAACTCAAATAAAATCAGAAATAAAACAGGAAGGAGCTTGGGAAGATGGCAGAAGAGGACCCTGAGCTCACCCTGTCCCACATTTACAACTTGATATCATATACATCCAAGGGGAAAAGCTAGAGAGTGATCCAAAGACAGTACAAACTTCATAATTAAATATAGAGAAGAAGTTGCATCTGAAAGTTTAGGAAGGTTAGAAAGGCAGAAGGAGGCTGCCTGCAGCAGGGAGGGAGATGAGCACACAGAGAGTGCAGAGAATGGGCCCTCACACCAGTGAGGTCCCACAGGGAAGACTAATCCCATAGTGTTTGGCTTTAAACGTCAGAAAGACTAATTTCCATGAATTTGTAAAACCAGCAGGACTTGGAGCCTTGAGCTTTAAAAGTTAGCTGACTCAGCACTGGGCAAGCCAGGAAGGTTAGTGATAGCTAGGTCACTACCCTTAAAGAGACAGCATCCTGCATGGAGAGACAACATAAAAATGGCAGTGTACAGAACACAGGGGTGAATGGGAGACAGATCTGTTCATACTGATTTCAGAGTGTGTTGGTGGACTTCTCTGAAAATGAGGGAGTTGTCAGGTGTCATTTTCCTCCCCCACCCCCTAGCATAAATACAGAAACACCTAAGGGAGGCAAGGCGCCACAGACACTTGCTACCTAACCTGCCAGTAGTGGGGCCTGCCCACAAATTCTCTCGACTACTCACCCACTCTAAGCCTGCTAACCTAGGCTCTGGGCTCAGAGCAGATTTTGTTAAAGCCCAGTCACAAGATGAACAACACTTGTTGACTGCTACACCCATGCCCAACCATGTGGCCCAAGCCACCATTTGACCCACACCCAACTTCATGTCTCCAATTGCCCCAACACACAGCCCCAATATGCCACAACTCTTTGGGGAATCCAGGAAAGAACTAATGGTTCAGAGAAAATTTGTTAACACCACTGTCCCACTCCCAAGTTCCCCAACAAGCATGCACCCTCAGAGCAGGCCTCCCACGAACACCACAGAGAGTAAGCACAGCTAACAAAAGGCAGAGAATCAGTGCACACAATAGCACTGACAGTAAAAGTGACACAGACACAACAACAGGACATAAGCAAAGTGCATAGGATACTCTTCTAAAATGTCAGGTTCTGGTGAACAGGGGACACTGCACTGCAGGGGACGACAAGAAAACCTCTTCATAAAGTCACTAATTTGAAGAGCAGAACACAGAGGTGACTTTCTGGAGACAGAGAAACAGAAAGAGAGAGACGGGTGAAAGGAGGGGACACAGAAATTTATCCCAAATGAAGAACAGAAAAAGACCACAGAAAGATATCTAAATGAAACAAATATAAATAGCATGCCTGATAGAGAATTTAAAGCAATGATAAGAAGGATACTCAAAAGATTTGAGAAGAGTGGAAGACATGAGTGAGATCCTTAACACAGAGATAATGAATAGCATACCAAAGATAAAGGGCTCAATAAACAAAATGAGAAGCATGCTTGATGTAATGAACAGCAGGTTGGAAGAAGCAAAGGAATGACTTAGTGACTTAAAGACAGACTAAAGGAAAGTAATCAAGTTGAACAAGAGAAAAAAGGAATAACACAATATGCAAATAGAAATTGGGAACTCAGTAACTCCAACTAATATAATAATATTTTATTATTGGAATCCCTGAAGAAAAGGAGAGAGGAAGGGGGTCAGAAAATTTATTTGAAGAAATAACAGCTAAAAACTTCCCTAATCTGGGAAAGGACACAGACATCCAGACCCAGGAGGCACAGAAAAGTCCCATCAAAATCAACGAAGCAGATCCACACCAAGACATATTTTAATTTAATTGGAAAACTAGAGTGATAAAGAAAAAAATCTTAAAAGCAGCAAGATAAAAGATGTCAGCAGCTTACAAGGGAAAACCATAAGGTTAGCAGGATATTTTTGAACAGAAATGTTGCAAGACAGAAGGGAGTGACATTATATATTCAAAATGCTGAATTGGAAAAACCTGCAGCCTAGAATACTCTATCCAGCAAGGTTATTGTTTAGAATACAAGGAGAGATGAATTGTTTCCCAGACAAAGAAAAAATGAAGGTGTTCAAGACCAGTAAACCATCTCTGCAAGAAATGTTAAAAGTGACACTTTGAGTGGAAAAGAGAGAATAAAAGTGATAGTATAGAGTTAGGAAACTCAAAAGCAGAAAAAATGAATATTTCTGTAAAAATCAGTCAAGGAACTCACAACAAGGTTATGAAATATAAAAGCATATACCTAAAATATGAGGAGGTGAGGAGAAAATAAGGGGTTCACTTAAATGACCATCAACTTAATACAGAGTGCTATATTCAGAAAAAATTATATACAAACCTAATGGTAAACTTATATCAAATTCCACTAATAAATATACAAAGAATAAAGAGAAAGGCATCCAAATATCACTGAAGAAAATCAACAAATCATGTAAGAGAGAAATATAGGAAAGGATCAGAAAAAATCTTCACAAACAACAACAAAAACCCAAGTAATAAAATGACAATAAATAAATCTATCAATATTTGCCCTAAATGTAAATGGACTAAACACTAAAATCAAAAGACATAGGTGACTGAAAATATAACAAAAACAAGTCCCATCTATATGCTGCCTAAAAGAGACTCATTTTAGACCTAAATACGCCTATAAATGAAAAGTGAGAGAATGGAGAAATATCTATCATGCAAATGGATGTGAAAAGAAAGATGGACTAGCAATTTTTATCTAGAAAATAATAGAATATAAAAGAAACACTGTAGCAAGATACAAGAAAAGGAAATTATATATTCATAAAGGGGAAAATCCAGCAATAGAATAATTGTAAATATTTACAAACCCAATATGGAAGCACACAAATACATAAAACAATAACAAATATAAAGTAACTGATCTATAAGCTAATAGTAGGACACTTTAACACCACACTTACTTAAATGGACAGATAATTTAAGCATGAAATCAGCAAGGAAACAATGACTATGAATAACACACTGGAATAGATGGATTTAACAGATATATTTAGAACATTCCATCCTAATATAGAATACACATTCCGCTTAAGTGCAGACAGAACACTGTCCACACTATATCACATACTAGCTCACAAAACAAACCTCAATAATTTCAAGAAGATTGAAATCATACCATGCCTATTTTCTGACCACAACCATATGAAACCAGAAATCAACCACAAGAAAAAATCGGAAAAGACCATAAACACTTGGAGATTAAATAGCCTGCTACTAAACAGTGAATGGGTCAAACAGGAAATAAAAGAGGAAACAAAAAGTACATTAAAGCAAATGAAAATGAAAACACAATGGTCAAAAACCTTTAAGATGTAGCAAAAGTGCTTTTAAGAGGGGAGTTTATAGAAATATAGGACTATCTCAAAAAGAAAGAAGTCCGAAACCTAACAATGCACATAAGGAAGCTAGACAAAGAACAACAAACATAACTTAAAACCAGCAGAAGGAAAGAAATAATAAAGATTAGAGCAGGAAAAAATGATGTAGAAACTAAAAACACAATAGAAGAGATCAATGAAACCAGGAGATCAGTCCTTGAAAAAAATCAATAAAATCGATAAATCTCTAACAAGACTTATCAAGTAAAATAGAGAAAGGACTCAAATAAATAAAAGCAAATGAGAGAGTAGAAATAACAATCAACACAACAGATATACAAACAATAAGAGAATATTATCAAATATTATATGCCAAAAAATTGGACAACCTACAAGAAATGGATGAATTCCTAGAAATATATAAACTCCCAAAATTGAAACAGGAAGAAAAAGAAACTTCAATAGACCATAAACCAACAATGGAATTGAGTCACTAATCAAAAAACTCCCCACAAAGAAAAGCCAACAATTAGATGGCTTCACTGGTGAAGGAACATTTAAAGAAATTTAGTACCTATTCTTCTCAAAGTATTCTAAAAACAAGAAAAGGAAAGAAAACTTCCAAATTCATTCAATGAGGATAGCACTAAAATGATACCAAAATCAGATAAAGACAACACTAAAAAAGAGAACTACAGGCTAATATCCCTGATGAAGATAGATGCAAAAATTCTCAACAAAGTACTAGCTTACAAAGTCAAATAATATATTAAACAAATCATTCACCAAAACCATGTGGGATTAGTTCTTGTGTTGCACGGTAGTGCAATATTTGCAAATCAATCCACAT
Source organism: Mirounga leonina (assembly GCF_011800145.1). Taxonomy (NCBI): domain Eukaryota; kingdom Metazoa; phylum Chordata; class Mammalia; order Carnivora; family Phocidae; genus Mirounga; species Mirounga leonina. The sequence goes on along the minus strand of NW_023270513.1, from coordinate 8,644,846 downwards.
GATACATCACATCAATAGGAGAAAGGATAAGAACCATATGATCATTTCAGTAGACTCAGAAAAAACATTTGACACAGAACAACATCCATTCTTGATAAAAAAAAAATCTCAACAAGGTAAGTTTAGAGAGAATATACCTCAACATTGCAAAAACATACATAAAAACACAGTTAATATCATCCTTAATAGGGAAAAACTGAGACCTTTTCACCTAAGGTAGGGAAAAACACAAGAATGTCTACTCTCACCACTTATATTGAGCACAGTACTGGAAGTCCAAGCCACAGCATTCAGACAACAAAAAGAAATAAATGTCACACAAATCGGAAAGTAAGAAAAACTCATTAGTTGCAGATGTAATGGTAAAATATATAGAAAACGTGAAAGACTCCACCAAAAAACTGCTAGAAGGGATAAAAAAAAAACTCAGAAAAGTCACCAGATAGAAAAACAATGTACACAAATTTGTTCCATTATTATATACCCATAATGAAGCAGCAGAAAGAGAAATAAAGAAAACAATCCCATTTAAAATTGTACCCAAAATAATAAGATACCTAGAAATAAACTTCACAAAAGAAGTAAAACAATTTTACCCAGAACATTTTAAAACCCTGATGAAAGAACTTGAAGAACACACAAAGAAATGAAAAGACATACCAAGCTTGTGTATTGGAAGAACGAATATTGGTAAAATGTTTCTACTACCCAAAGAATATACACATTTAATGCAAACCCTATCAAAATACCAACAGCCTTTTTCACAGAACTAGAACAAATAATCCTAAAATTTGTATGGAAATACAAAAGACCCCAAATAGCCAAAGCAATCTTTAAAAAGAAAAGGAAAGCTGAATGCATCACAATTCACTACATCAAGTTATATTAAAAAGACGTATTAATACAAAAAAATTTGTTACTGGCACAAAAATAGACATACAGATAAATAGAAGAGAAGAGAAAATCCAAAAATAAAGCCACAGTTATAAGGTCCAATTAATCTACAACAAAGCAGGAAAGAAAATGGAAAAGGAAAAAAGACATTCTCTTGAAAGAATGTGCTGGAAAAACTGGACAGCAGCAAATAAAAGAATGAAACTGGGCCACTTTCTTACAACATACACAAAACAAATTCAAATTGATGAAAGACCTAAATGTGATACCTGATAACAAAAATCTTAGAAGAGAACAAAGACAGTAACTTATTTGACATAGGCCATAGCAAATTTTTTTTACCTATGTCTTCCCCGGCAACAGAAATAAAATCAAATATACGCAACTAATGAATCATTGAACACTACATGAAAAACTAATGATGTACTATAATGCTGGCTAATTGAACATAAAAAAAGTAAACTATTTGGGCTATATTAGGATAAAAAGATTCTGGAGAGCAAAGGAAACAGTCAACAAAACTAAAAGGCAAAACCTATGAAATAGGAGAAGATACTTGTAAATGATATATCTGAAAAAGGGTTACTATCCCAAATATATAAAGAACTCATAAAATTCAACACCCCCAAAAAATAATCCAATTAAAAATGGGTAAAGGGCCTTCAGAGCAAGATGGCGGAGGAGTAGGAGACCTAAATATCATCTGGTCCCAGGAATTCAGCTAGATAGGAATCAAACCATTCTGAACACCTACAAACTCAACAGAAGATTGAAGAAAATAATAGCAGCAACTCTCTGAACAGAAAAGCAACCACTTTCTGGAAGGTAGGATGTGCGGAGAGATGAATCTGAGGTGATATACAGGAAGATAGATGGCACAGGGAGGGAACTTCCATCAGCCACTCCTGGCAAGAGATAGAGCAGTGGAGCACAAAATGGGAACTTTTAGAAGTTGGCTTTGCTGAGGGACGTCACTCGAGTGGCTAAGCGCGGGGTGGAACCCTCACTTGGACAGTGTGATCTCAGGACCCTTGGGGTCACAGAAAGACCAGGGGTGCCTGAGTGCAGCAGAGCTCCCAGGTATCAGAGCAGGGAAGCCAGCTGCAGAGACGGAGCCCAGGAGTGGGCACTCAACTCAGGGTTGCCGTAAACTGTGATCCTTGGCACAGTCAGGCCACTGTTCTTCCAGCAGGGACCCAACAAGCGGTAGATCCAGGCAGATTCCCCTTCCATCCCCGGGAGAAGTGACGCAGGATTGCCCTGCAGGAATCAGCTGGGTTTGGAGACTCCAAACAGGGTCGAGCGACAGAGATAGAAATGCTCAGTCACAGGCTGGGTGAGCACTGACTGCAGTCAGATACCGGGGAGATGGGAGTGATAGTCTGCTTTTCTCTGGGGTGCATTGAGGGGTGAGGCCCCGAGTTGTCAGCTCCTCTGGAGCAGAGATTGAGAGGCCGCCATTTTCACTCTCATCCTCCAAAGCTGTACAGAAAGCTGGCAGGGAACAAAAGCTATAGACAGCAAACCAAAGCAGATTACTTAACATGGCCCCCCACAAGGGTGGGGCAATTCTGCCTCAGGCAAAGACATTTCAGAACAACTGCAACATTCCCCTCCCCCAGAAGATCAGCAAGAACAGCCAGCCAAGACCAAATTTACCAATCAATAAGAACTGCAGTACTCCAGCACTAGGGGAATACAGCACATAGAATTCATGGCTTTTTTCCCCCTGACTCATCAGTCTTCCAAAGTTAATTTTTAAAATTTTCCTGTTCTTCTTTTTTCTATTTTTTTAAATTGTTCTTTTTCCCTTATAAAACCAATATCTTATCAATCCTTTTTAAAAAAATCTTTTTATTTTTCATTTTTAGAGTTATATTCTATCCCTTCATAGTAGTTACCCTTATTTTTGGTAAATATATATATATATATATATATATATGTTGTTCTCCCTTTAAAATTTTGGGATACAGTTTCTTCTAACAGATCAAAATAAACCCTAAATCTCCAGTGTATGGCTTTGTTCTAGTCTCCTGCCTGATCACATTCTCCCATTTTTTTTAAATCCTCTTCTTTCTTTTTTCAACCAACTTCTTATCAATTCCTTTTATAAAACCTTTTATAATTTTCATCTTTACAGTCATATTCCATCCCTTCATCATATTTACCCTTATTTTTGTACATACATAAGTTTTTTTTTTCTTTAAAATTTTGGGAGGCAGTTTCTTCTAACAGACCAAAATACATCCAAAATCTAGTGTGTGGCACTAATCTATTCACCAGCCTGCTTGTATTTGATCATATTCTTTTTTTTTCTATTTTTTTTTTCTTCTTTTTTATTTCCCTTTCCTTTCCCCTGCTTTCAAGTCTCTTCCGATTTGTTTAGTGTATATTTTTTCTGGGGTCAATGTAACAGTGTTAGCATTTTCTTATCTCATTCATCTATTCTCTGGACAAAATGACAAGATGGAAAAACTCACCTAAAAAAAGAACAAGAGGCAGTACCGAATACCAGGGACCTAATCAATATGGACATTAGTAAGATGTCGGAAATAGAGTTCAGAATGATGATCATAAAGATACTAGCTGGGCTTGAAATAAGCATGCAACACACTAGAGAAACACTTTCTGGAGAAATAAAAGAATTAAAATCCAACCAGGTCAAAATAAAGGCTATTAATGAAGTGCAATCAAAAATGGAAGCTCTAACTGCTAGGATAAATGAGGCAGAAGAAAGAATTAGTGATATGGAAGACCAAATGATGGAGAAAAAAGAAACTGAGAAAAAGAGAGATAAACAACCACTGGATCACGAGGGCAGAATTCGAGAGATAAGTGATCCCATAAGACGAAATAATATTAGAATAATTGGGATCCCAGAAGAAGAAGAAAGAGAGAGGGGCAGAAGGTATACTGGAGCAAATTATACCAGAGAACTTCACTGATTTGGGGAAGGAAAAAGGCATCAAAATCCAGGAGGCACAGAGAACCCTCCTCAAAATCAATAAAAATAGGTCAACTCCCCAACATTTAATAGTAAGACTTACGAGGCTCAGAAAAAAAGAGAAAATCCTGAAAGCAGTTCAGGACAAGAGGTCTGTAACCTACAATGGAAGAAACATTAGATTGGCAACAGACCTAGCCACAGAGACCTAGCAGGCCAGAAACGATTGGCATGAAATATTCAGAGCACTAAACGAGAAAAATATGCAGCCAAGCACACTATATCTAGCCAGGCTGTCATTGAAAATAGAAGGAGAGATAAAAAGCTTCCAGGACAAACAAAAACTAAAAGAATTTCCAAACACAAAACCAGCCATACAAGATATATTGAAAGGGGTCCTCTAATCAAAGAGAGAGCCTAAAAGTAACATAGACCAGAAAGGAACAGAGACAATTTACAATAACAGTCACCTTACAGGCAATACAATGGCACTAAATTCATAACTTTCAATAGTTACCTTGAATGTAAATGGGCTAAATGTCACAATCAAAAGATGCAGGGTATCAGATTGGATTAAAAAAACAAGACCCATCGATATGCTGTCTGCAAGAGACTCATTTTAGACCCAAAGACACCCCCAGATTGAAAGTGAGGGGGTGGAAAACAATTTACCATGCTAAGGTACATAAAAAGAAACCTGGAGGACAATCTTTTTATCAGACAAATTAGATTTTAAACCAAAGAATACAATAAGAGATGAGGAAGGACACTATATAACACTTAAAGGGCCCATACAACAAGAAGATCTAACAATTGTAAATATCTATGCCCCAACATAGGAGCAGCCAATTATATAAGCCAATTAATTAAAAAATCAAAGAAACATATCAACAACAATACAATAATAGTAGGGTACTTTAACACACCCCTCACTGAAATGGACAGATCATTTAAGCAAAAGATCAACAAGGAAATAAAGACTTTAAATGACACACTGGACCAAATGGACTTCACAGATATATTCAGAACATTCCATCCCAAAGCAACAGAATACACATTCTTCTCTAGTGCCCATGGAACATTCTCCAGAATAGATCACATCCTAGGTCACAAATAAGGTCTCAACTGGTGCCAAAAGATTAGGATCATTCCCTGCATATTTTCAGACCACAAGGCTTTGAAACTAGAACTCAATCACAAGAGGAAAGTCAGAGAGAACTGAAATACATAGAGGCTAAAGAGCATCCTACTAAAGAATGAATGGGCCAACCAGGAAATTAAAGAAGAATTAAAAACATTCATGGAAACAAAAGAAAATGAAAACACATCTGTTCAAAGTCTTTGGGAATGCAGCAAAGGCGTTCCTAAGAGGAAAGTATATAGCAGTACAAGCCTTTCTCAAGAAACGAGAAGTCTCAAATACACAACGTAACTCTAGACCTAAAGGAGCTGGAGAAAGAACAGCAAATAAAGCCTAAACACAGCAGGAGAAGAGAAATCATAAAGATCAGAGCAAATCAATGGAATAGAAACTAAAAGAACAGTAGAACAGAACAACAAAACTAGGAGCTGGTACTTTGAAAAAATTAATAAGATTGATAAACCTCTGGCCAGACTTATCAAAAATAAAAGAGAAATGACCCAAATAAATAAAATCATGAATGAAAGAGGAGAGATCACAACCAACACCAAAGAAATACAAATAATTATAAGAACATATTATGAGCAACTATATGGCAGCAAATTAGATAATCTGGAAGAAATGGATGCATTCCTAGAGATGTATCAACTACCAAAACTGAACCAGGAAGAAATAGAAAACCTGAACACACCCATAACAAGTAAGGAAACTGAAGCAGTCCTCAAAAATCTCCCAACAAACAAGAACCCAGGGCTAGATGGCTTCCCAGGGGAATTCTACCAAACATTTAAAGAAGAATGAATACCTATTCTTCTGAAACTGTTCCAAAAAATTGAAATGGAAGGAAAACTTCCAAACTCGCTTTATGAGGCCAGCATTACCTTGATCCCAAAATCAGAAAAAGACCCCAACAAAAAAGAGAATTACAGACCAATATCCCTAATGAACATGGATGCAAAAATTCTCACCAAAATTCTAGCCAGTAGGATCCAACAGTACATTAAAAGGGCTATTCACAAGGACCAAGTGGGATTTATTCCTGGGCTGCAAGTTTGGTTCAACATCCACAAATCAATCCATGTGATACCATACATTAATAAAAGAAAGAACAAGAACCATATGATCTTCTCAATTGAGGCAGAAAAGCATTTGACAAAGTACAACATCGTTTCTTGATTAAAACTCTTAAGAGTATAGGCATAGAGGGTGCATACCTCAATGTCATAAAAGCCATCTATGGAAAACCCACAGCTAATATCTTTCTCAATGGGGAAAAATAGAGAGCTTTCTCCCTAAGGTCAGGAATACGGCAGGGATGTCCACTATCACCACTGCTATTCAACATAGTATTAGAAGTCCTAGCCACAGTAATCAGACAACAAAAAGAAATAAAAGGCATCCAAATCAGCAAAGAAGTCAAAATCTCACTCTTTGCAGATGATATGATACTTTATGTGGCAAACCCCAAAGACTCCACCCCAAAACTGCTAGAACTCATACAGGAATTCAGTAAAGTGGCAGGATATAAAATCAATGCACAGAAATCAGTGGCATTTCTATACACCAACACCAAAACAGAACAAAGAGAAATTAAGGAGTTGATTCCATTTACAATTGCACCCAAATCCATAAGATACCTAGGAATAAATCTAACCACAGAGGCAAAGAATCTGTACTCGGAAAACCATAAAATACTCATGAAAGAAATTGAGGAAGACCCAAAGAAATGGAAAAATGTTCCATGCTCATGGATTGGAAGAACAAATATTGTGAAGATGTCAATGCTACCTAGGCCAATCTACACATTCAATGCAATCCCTATCAAAATACCATCCACTTTTTTCAGGGAAATAGAATAAATAATCCTAAAATTTGTATGGAACCAGAAAAGACCCCGCATAGCCAGAGGAATGTTGAAAAAGAAAAGCAAAGCCGGTGGCATCACAATTCCGGACATCAAGCTCTATTACAGAACTGTTATCATCAAGACAGTATGGTACTGGCACAAAAACAGACACATAGATCAATGGAACAGAATAGAGAGCCCAGAAATGGACCCTCAATTCTATGGTCAACTAATCTTCAACAAAGCAGGAAAGAATGTCCAGTGGAAAAAAGACAGTCTCTTCAACAAATGGTGTTGCGAAAATTGGACGGCCACATGCAGAAGAATGAAACTGGACCATTTCCTTATAGCACACACAAAAATAGACTCAAAATGGATGAAAGACCTCAGTGTGAGACAGGAGTCCATCAAAATCCTAGAGGAGAACACAGGCAGCAATCTCTTGACCTCAGCGGCGGCAACTTCTTCCTTGAAACATCGCCAAAGGCAAGGGAACCAAGGGCAAAAATGAACTATTGGGATTTCATCAAGATAAAAAGCTTTTGCACAACAAAGGAAACAGTCAACAAAACCAAAAGACAACCGACAGAAAGGGAGAAGATATTTGCAATATCAGATAAAGCGCTAATATCCAAGATCTATAAAGAACTTCTCAAACTCAACACCCAGACAACCTATAATCCAATCAAGAAATGGGCAGAAGACATGAACAGACATTTTTCCATAGAAGATATCCAAATGGCCAATAGACACATGAAAAGTGCTCAACATAGCTCAGTATCAGGGAAATCCAAATCAAAACCTCACTGAGATACCACCTCACACCAGTCGGAATGGCTAAAATTCACAAGTCAGGAAATGACAGATGTTGGCAAGGATGCAGAGAAAGGGCAACCTTCCCACTGTTCGTGGGAATGCAAGTTTGTGCAGCCACTCTGGAAAACAGTATGGAGGTTCCTCAAGACGTTTAAAATAGAGCTATCGTATGTCCCAGCAATTGCAGTACTGGGCATTTACCCCAAAGATACAAATGTAGGGATCCGAAGTTGTATGTGCACCCCAATGTTTATAGTAGCAATATCCACAATAGCCAGACTATGGAAAGAGCCAAGATATCCATTAACAGATGAATGGATAAAGAAGATATGGTATATATATATAATGGAATATTATGCAGCCATCAAAGGAACTGAAATCTTGTCACTTGCAATGACATGGATGGGACTAGAGGGTATTATGCTAAGCGAAATAAGTCAATCAGAAAAAGACATGTATCATATGATCTCACTGGTATGAGGAATTCTTAATCTCAGCAAACAAACTGAGGGTGGGGGTTGGGAGGGATGAGGTGGCTGTGTGATAGACATTGGGGAGGGTATGTGTTATGGTGAGTGCTGTGAATTGTGTAAGACTGATGAATCACAGACTTGTACCTCTGAAACAAATAATACATTATATGTTAAAAAAAAAAAAGATGGTAGGAAGGGAAAAAGGAAGGGGGGCAAATCAGAGGGGGTGGTGAACCATGAGAGACCATGGACTTTGAGAAATAAACTGAGGGTTCTAGAGGGGAGAGTTTTGGGGGGATGGGTTAGCCTGGTGATGGGTATTAAAGAGGGTAAGTATTGAATAGAGCACTGGGTGTTATATGCAAACAATGAATCATGGAACAGTAGATCAAAAACTAAAGATGTAATGTATGGTGATTAACATATCATAATAAAATAAAATTATAAAACATGGATTGTTAATGCAAAAAAAAAAGGGTAGAAGTAAAAAAATGGCAGAAGACATGAACAAATATTTCTCCAAAGGAGATATAGAAATGATGGCCAATAGGCACATGAAAAATTGCCCATCATCACTTATCATCAGGGAAATGGAAAGCACAGCTACAATGGGATATTACATTACACCTGTCAGAATGGGTAAAAGCAACAGCACAAGACAACAAATGCTGACAAGGATGTGGAGAAAAATGAACACTCATGCACTGTTGGAAGGGATGCACACTGGAGCAGGCACTCTGAAAAACAGTATAAAAGTTCCTCAAAAAGTTAAAAATAGTACCACAATATGATCCAGCAATGACACTACTGGGTATTTACCCAAAGAATACAAGACACTAATTCAAAGGGATGCATCCACCCCCATGTCAATAGCAGCATTACTTACAATAGCCAAGATATTTAAGTAGCACAAGTATATACTGATTTATGAATGGTTAAAGAAGAGTAGGCATATATATACAATGGAATAAAATTCAGCTATAAAAAGAGTGAAATCTTGCCATTTCCAATGATATGGATGAAACTGGTGGGTGGAATGGTCAGAAAAATAAGTCAGTTGGAGAAAGACAAATAACATATATTTTGACCCATATGTAGTATTTAAGAAACAATATAAATAAGCAAAATGAAAAAATAAGAGAGAGACAGAGAAAGAAATCAAGAAACAGACTCCTAATTATGGAGAACAAACTCATGGTTACCAGAGGAGAGGGTGGTGGGGGATGGGTTAAAACAGGTGATTTGGATTAAAGAGTGCACTTGTCAAGATGACCACAGGTTGTTGTATGTAAGTCTTGAATCATTATGTTGTACATCTGAAACTAATATAACAGTGTATATTAACAAAGTGGTATTAAAAACTTAAAAAAAGAAAAGAAATAGGAGACATTAAAAGTGTTACCACAGAAATACAAAGGAGCATAAAGAATATTATGAACAATTATATACTGAAAAACTGTATAACCTAGAAGAAATGGATAAATCCTTACAAACATTTAACTCATGAAGATTAAACAATAAACAGAAAATCTGAACACATTACTAATATGGAGAACAAATTAGCAATCAAAATCATCCCAACAAATGAAAGTCCAGAACTAGATGGTTTCAGTGATAACTTCTATCAAACATTTAAAGAATGATTAATACCAATCTTTCTCAAACTCTTCCAAAAATGGAAGAAAAGGGAATATTTCCAAACACATTTTATGATATCAGCATTACCTTGATACTATAACAAGCACCTACTGAAGCACCAAGCCCAAGATAGTATAGAACCTCTTTTAATATAGCCATTATTCTCAGGAGCAGGACTGTAACATACTCTCCTCACAATCACACACACACACACACACACACACACACACAGAACAAAAAATAAACAAACAAACAAAAAGAATAAAAAAAAATGACATAGGCAAAATGAAAATACAGATGAATTCACCACAAAAGAAAGGAAGAAGTGACTGCCAGAAATTTAATCAAAAATGATATAAATAAGATGCCTGGACCAGAATTTAAAACAACAATCATAAGGATACTGGCGAGGCTTGAGAAAAACATAGAACATACTAGAGAATTACTTACTGCAAAGGTAAAAGAACTAAAAACTAATCAGGCCAAAATAAAAAATGATGTAACAGAGATGGAAAATTTACTGGATTAATGACAATGAGGATGGACAATGCAGAGAAATGAATCAGTGATATAGAAGATGAAATTATGGAAAATAATGAAGATGAAAAGAAAGGGAAAGAAAAGTATTGGATCATGAATGTAGATATAGAAAACACAGAGACCCCATAAAGTACAATAACATTTGTATCATAGAAGTTTGAGGAAAAGAAGAGAGGGAAAGGGAGGCAGATGATTTGAGCAAATTATAGCTGAAAACGTCCCTAATCTTTTTTTCCTTTTTTTTTAAATTCAATTAACCAACTTATAGTACATCATTAGTTTCAGATGTAGTGTTCAAAAACTTATCAGTTTTGTATAACACCCAGTGCTCATCACATCACATGTCCTCCTTAATGCCCATCATCCAATTACCCCATCCTCCCACCTAACTCCCCTCCAGCAATCCTGTTTGTTTCCTATAGTAAATATTCTCTCATGGTTTGTGTCTCTCTCTGATATCTTCCCATTCCGTTTTCCTTCATTTCCCCTATGGTCTTCTGCCATGTTTCTTATATTCCACATATGAGTGAAAACATGTGATAATTGTCTTTCTCTGATTGAATTATTTCTCTCAGCATAATACCCTCCAGCTCCACCTACCTTGATGTAAATGGTAAGTATTCATTCCTTCTGATTGCTGAGTAATATTCCATTGTATATGTATAGACCACATCTTCTTTATCCATTCATCTGTTGATGGACATCTAGGCTCTTTCTACAGTATGGCTATTGTGAACATTGCTGCTATGAACATTGGGGTGCGGGTGCTCCTTCAGATCACTACATTTGTATCTTTAGGGTAAATACGTAGTAGTGCAATCGCTGGGTCATAGGGTAGCTCTATTTTTAACTTCTTGAGGAACATCCATACTGTTTTCCAGAGTGGCTGTACCAGCTTCCATTCCCACCAACAGTGTAAGAGGGTTCCCCTTTCTCCACATCCTCACCAAGATTTGCTGTTCTCTGTCTTGTTAATTTTAGCCATTCACTGGTTTGAGGTGGTATCTCATTGTGGTTTTGATTTGTATTTCCCTGATGCCAAGTGATGTGGAGCATTTTTTTCATTTGTCCGTTGGTCATTTCTATATCTTCTTTAGAGAAATGTCTGTCCATGTCTTCTGCCCATTTCTTGACTGAATTGTTTGTTTTTTGGGTGTTGAGTTTGAGAAGTTCTTTATAGATCTTGGATACTAGCCCTTTATTTGATATGTCATTTGCAAATATCTTCTCCCATTTTGTAGGATAACTTTTAGTTTGGTTGACTGTTTCCTTTGCTGTGCAGAACCTTTTTATCTTGATGAAGTCCCAAAAGTTCATTTTTTGCTATTGTTTCCTATGCCTCCAGAGAGTTGTCTAGTAAGAAGTTGCTCTGGCCAAGGTCGAAGAGATTGTTGCCTGTGTTCTCCTCATAGATATTGATGGATTCCTGTCTTCCATTTAGGTCTTTCATCCACTTTGAGTTTATTTTTGTGTATTGTGTAAAAAAATGGTCCAGTTTCAATTCTTCTACACGTAGCTGTCCAATTTTCCCAGCACCATTTATTGAAGAGACTGTCCTTTCTCCACTGGATATTCTTTCCTGCTTTGTCGAAGATTAGTTGACCATAGAGTTGAGGGTCCATTTCTGGGTTCTTTATTCTGTTCCATTGATCCATGTGTCTGTTTTTGTGCCAATGCCATACTGTCTTTGTATGTATTATGTAGCTTTGTAATATACCTTGAAGTCTAGCATCGTGATGCCACCAGCTTTGGTTTTATTTTTCAACATTCCACTGGTTATTCAGTGTCTTTTCTGGTTCCATACAATTTTAGGATTATTTGATAACTCCTTGAAAAATTTTGATGGTATTTTGACAGGGATGGCATTGAATGTGTAGATTGCTCTAAGTAACATAGATATTTTAACAGTATTTATTCTTCCAATCCATGAGGATGAATGTTTTTCCATTTCTTTGTGTCTTCCTCAATTTCTTTCATAAGAGTTATGTAATTTTTGGAGTACAGATCCTTTACCTCTTCGGTTAGGTTTATTCCTAAGTATCTTGTGGTTTTTGGTCTCTTTCTTGTGTCTCATAAAACATCCCTAATCTAAGGAAGGAAACATATATCAAAATTCAAGAGGCAGAGAAAACTGTCATCAAATTCAACAATAGCCAACCATCACCAAGACATATAATAGTCAAATTCACAAAATACACAGAGAAGGAAAGAATCCTGAAAGAAACAAGGGGGGGGGAAAGCCCCTAACTTATGAGGGAAAAAAATGAGATTCACAAAAGATCTAACCACAGAAAGTTAGTGGGCTACAAGAAACTGGAATGATATTGTCAACATGCTGATTGTGAAAAACATGCATCCAAGAATACTTTATACAGGAGTGCTGTCATTCAGAATAGCAGGAGAGATAAAGAGTGTCCCAGACAAACAAAAACTAAAGGAGTCTGAGCCTACTAAACCCATCCTGCAAGAAATATTAAAGGTGACGATTTTTATAGGAAATGAAACCAAGAAGAAGCAAAGACTAGAAAGGAATACGCATCATCACCAGAAACACCAAAATTACAGGTAACACAATGACACTAAATTCATATCTATCAAAAATCACTCTGGATGTAAATGGACAAAATGTTCCAATCAAAAGACATAGGGTATTAGAATGTATAAAAAAATGAGACCTATCTATATACTTCCCACAAAAGACTCATTTTAGACCTCAAGACACCTGCAGATTGAAAGTGAGGGAATGGAGAACAATCTATCACGCTAATAGATTTCAAAATAAAGCCAAAGTAACCATACTTATATCAGACAAACTAGATTTTAAACTAAAGAAGGAAACAAGAGAAGAAAAAAGACATGATTTCATAATTAAGGGGTCTATCCATTAAGAAGACCTAACAATTGTAAATAATAATGCTCCCAACTTGGGAGCACACAAATATATAAATCAATTAATAATAAACATACAGAAACTCAATGATAATAATACGATAATAGTAGAGAAGTTTAACACCCCACTTACAACAATAGACTGACCATCAAAGCAGATAATCAACAAGGAAACAATGGCTTTGAATGACCCACTGGACCAGATGGACTTAACAGATATATTCAGAACATTTCTTCCTAAAGCAGGAGAAGACAGTCTCTTTGAGTGCACTTGGAACATTCTTCAGAATAGATTATATATTGAGTCCCAAATCAGCCCTCAGCTAGTACAAAAAGATCGAGATCATAGCATGCATGTTTTCAGACCATAATGCTATGAAAGTTGAAGTCGACCATAAGAAAAACTTTGGAACCACCACAAATACAAGGGGCTAAAGAAAATCCTACTAAAGGATGAATGGGTAAACCACAAAATTAAAGATGAAATGAAAACATACATGGAAGCAAATGAAGATTAAAACACAACAGTCAAAAACCTTTGGGATGAGGGGAGGGGGATGGGTTAGCCTGGTGATAGATATTAAAGAGGGCACGTACTGCATGGAGCAATGGGTGTTATATGCAAACAATGAATCATGGAACACTACATCAAAAACTAATGATGTAATGTATGGTGACTAACATAACATAATAATAAAAAAAAAACTACCTGGAATACAAAGATAAAAATAAATAAATAAACCTTTGGGATGGTGCTCGCTTTGGCAGCACATATACTAAACCTTTAGGATGTAGCAAAGGTGATCCTAAGAGGGAAGTATAGAGCAATACAGGCCTACTTCAAGAAGCAAGAAAAATCTGAAACACTCAACCTAACCTTACACCTAAAGCAACTAAATAAAGAACAGCAAATGAAGCCTACAGCCAGCAGAAGGGAGATAATAAACATTAGAGCAAAAATATACAATATAGAAACAAACAAACAAAAAACTGTAAAACAGGGGCGCCTGGGTGGCTCAGTCGTTAAGCGTCTGCCTTCGGCTCAGGTCATGATCCCAGGGTCCTGGGATCGAGCCCCACATCGGGCTCCCTGCTCCGTGGGAAGCCTGCTTCTCCCTCTCCCATTCCCTCTGCTTGTGTTCCCTCTCTCACTGTGTCTCTCTCTGTCAAATAAATAAAATCTTAAAAAAAAAAAAACAACTGTAAAACAGATCAATGAAACTAAGAGCTGGTTCTCTGAAAGAATCAATGAAATTGATAAACACCTAGCCAGACCTATCAAAAAAAAAAGAGAAAGTGGTGCCAGGTGGCTCAGTCAGTTAAGCATCTAGCTTGTGATTTCAGCTCATGTCACAATCTCATGATCGTGAGATCATACCCCACGTCTGGCTCTGCACTCTACAGGGCGTCTGCTTGAGAATCTTTCCCTCTGTCCCTCCCCCAACTCATACTCTCTCTCTCTATCCCCCCTAAATAAATAAATAAATAAATAAATAAATAAATAAATAAATAAATAAATAAATCTAAAAAAAGAGAAATGGCCCAAATTAATAAAAAGTTGAATGAAAGATGAAAGATCACAACCAACAGAATTACAAACAATCATAAGAGCATATTATGAAAATTATATGCCAAAAAACTGGACAATCTGGAAGAAATGAATAAATTCCTAGAAATAAACTACCAAAACTGAAACAAGAGGAAATAGAAAATTTGAACAGACCCATAATGAGGAAAGAAATGGAATCAGTAATCAAAAATCTCCCAAGAAACAAAAGTCTAGGGCCAGATGGCTTCGCAAGGGAATTCTACCAGATATTTAAAGAAGAATTAATTGCTATTCTTCTCAAAATGTTCCAAAAAAAAAAAAATAGAAATGGAAGGAACACCTCCAAACTCATTCCATGAGGTGAGCATTAACTTGATTCCAAAACCAGAAAAAGACCCTAATGAAAAGGAGAATTATAGGCCAATATCCCTGATGAACATTGATGCAAAAATTCTCAACAAGATACTAACAAATTGAATCCAATAGTATTAAAGGAATTATTCACAAAAACGGTATTATTCACCCCTATCAAATGGGATTTATTCCTGGGCTGCAGAGGTATTTCAATATTCACAAATCAATAAATACGATACACCACTTTAATAAAGAAAGGATAAAAACCATATGATCCTCTCAATAGATGCAGAAAAAGCACTTGGAAAAATATAGCATCCATTTTTGATAACAAAATATCCTCAACAAAGTAGGTATGGATGGAACATACCTCAACATCATAAAGGCCATATATGAAAGACCCACAGCTAATATCATCCTCAATTGGAATAAATGAGGGCTTTTCCTCTACTGTTAGGAGCAAGAAAGAGATGTCCACTCTCACCATAACTATTTAACACAGGACCGGAAGTCTTAGTCTCAGCAATCAGACAACAAAAAGAAATAAAAGTCATCCATATCAACAAGGAAGAAGTCAAAATTCACTATGTGCAGACAACATAACACTTTATGTAGAAAACCCAAAAGATTCGAACAAAAAATTGCTAGAACTAATACATGAATTCAGGAAAGTTGCAGCATATAAAATCAATGTCCAGAAAAATATTGCATTGCTATAAACTAATAATGAAACAGCAGAAAAATAAATCAAGGAATCGATTGCATTTAAAATTGCACCAAAAAAGATAAGATACCTAGGAATAAAACTAACCAAAGAGGTAAAAGATCTGTACTCTGAAAACTATAGGACACTTACAAAAGAAATTGAAGAGGACATGAGGAAATGGGAAAATATTCCATGCTCATGCATGGGAGGAACAAACATTGTTAAAATGTCTATACTACCCAAAGCAATCTACATATTTAAAACAATCCCTATCAAAATACCACCAGCATTTTTCGGAGAGAACAAACAATCCTCAAATTTGTATGGAACCAAAAAAGATCCTAAAGAGCCAAAACAATCATGAAAAAGCAAAGCAAAGCTGGAGACATCACAATTCTAGACATCAAGCTAAATTACAAAGCTGTAGTCATAAGACAGTTTTGTACTGGCACAAAAACAGACACATAGATCAATGGAACAGATTAGAAAACCCAGAAATGGACCCACAACTCTATGCTCAACTAATTTCCAGCAAAGCAAGAAAGAATATCTTATGGAAAAAAAGACATTCTCTTCAACAAAGTGTCTTGGGAAAATTGGACAGCTAAATGCAGAAGAATGAAAGTGGACCACTTTCTTACACAATACACAAAAATAAATTCCAAATGGATGAAAGACCTAGATGTTAGACAAGAAACTATCAAAATCCTAGAGAAGAACACAGGCCACAACATCTTCAACCTTAGCCAGAACAACTTCTTACTAGACATGTCTCAGGAGGCAAGAGAAATGAAAGCAAAAATGAAATATTAGGACTTCATCAAGATAAAAACTTTTGCATAGTAATGCAAACAGTCTACAAATCTAAAAGGTATCTTACAGAATGGGAGAAGATATTTGCAAATGACATATCTGATAAAGGGTTAGTATCCAAAATCTAAAAAGAACTCATGAAACTCCACACCCTAAAAACAAATAATCCAGTTAAGAAATGGAAAAAAGACATGAATAGACATTTTTCTGAAGACACCCAGATGGCTAACAGACACACAAAAAGATGCCCAGCATCACTCATCATCAAGGAAATAAAAATCAAAACCACAATGAGATATCACCTTACACCTGTCAGAATGGCTAAAATAACACAGGAAACAACAGATGTTGGTGAGGATGCAGAGAAAGGGGAACCCTTTTAAAATGTTTTTGGGAATGAAAACTGGAGCAGTCACTCTGGAAAACAGTATGGAGGTCCCTCAGAAAGTTGAAAATAGAACTACCCTATAACCCAACAATTACACTCCTAGGCATTTACCCAAAAGACACAAAAATACAGATTGGAATGGGTACATGCCCTCTCATGTTCATAGCATCATTATCAACAATAGCTAATCTATGGAAAGAGCCCAAATGTCCATCGACTGATGAATGGATAAAGAAGATATGTTATGCATATACAATGGAATATTATTCAGCCATCAAAGAGAATGTAATCTTTCCATTTGGAATGATGTAGATCTAGCTAAAGGAAAATAAGTCAGTCAGAGAAAGACAAATACCATATGATTTCACTAACATGTGGAATTAAAAAACAAAACAGATGAACATATGGGAATGGGAAAAATAGTAAGTTAAGCAAACCGTAAGAGACTCTTAATGATAGAGAACAAAATGATAGTTGATGGAGGGAGGTGGTTGTGGAATGGGATAAATGGATGGATGGGTATTATCAAAGGCACTTGTTATGATGAGCACTGGGTGTTATATATAAGTGATGAATCACTAAATTCTACTCCTGAAAACAGTAGTACACTAGAGGTTAAGTAAGTAGAATTTAAATCAAAATTTGGGGAAAAAAATTGGTTGTACTTTTATACACTATTAACAAACTATCAGAGGACAAATTAAAAAAAAAAAAACAATCGCATTGGGAGAGAAGTGGGGGACCATGGATTTCCTTTGCCTTGAAACACAGTTGTATTGAGGTCAGATTGCTTGGAACACCCAGGAAATTAATCTGAGGATTGGAAGAACGATCTCCACAGTTGGAGGGAGATAGTGTCACAGGTGCCAGGTGCATGGAAGTGAATTGGGGGAGAGAAAAGCTGCTGTACTATGGAGGGGAGGGAACCCTTTCTGCAGGGAAAGAAAACTGAGATATGGAGAAAGGATTGAGAGAGTGTGACCTTGGGCTCACACAAGAAGAAAACCTCTCAGCCCACAGACTGGGGAGCTGGTGGAACAGAGTGGCACAGGTTTTTTGCAAACAGTGAGTGGAGCTCAAGCTCTGAGATTTTGGAAGTGCATGACTTTCACCAGAGTGGAGCTGTAGACTGCCCTCCTGGAAAGAAGGAGGGCTCTGGCCTGGGAGCACAAAGTGGTGTAGGGATCTCCTGTGTTACACTGGGACAGATCACTCCCCTTCTTAGAGTAAATTTGAAAGAGGGTATATGGACTCACCAAGGACAAAAGACCATACAAACATCAGCAAATGACCTTTCATCAGCAAGGAACAAAGGCATGGGCAGAGGGTGGATAATATGGTTGCTGCTTTTTGTGGTGACACACCACAGATTCTGCACACCACACAGGGTTTAGACTATTTATCTGGGACAAAGGCACTAGTCCAGAGTCCAGTGAGGCTCAAATCCAGGAGAGTTAGTGAATCCAAATGGTGCAGGCTCCTTTAAGATTTGGAGTTTTGAATCCCAGCTGCACAGCTAAGGTAAAATACAAGAGAGCTGGGCACCTGGTGTGCTGTCAACGCTAGCTTTTCTGTGATGGTTTCCTCAACAGCAGGGGATGTGAGATCCCCTGTCCTGAGATGAGTTTACCCTCGCTACCAACAAGGATAGACTTCAGAGAGCAACACAGTGGCCCCAAGTGGAGGTGTGAGCTGCCCCCTGTGCTTGGTGATTGCTTTTTATTACTTGGGCAAGATTGACTCTGAGTCAGTGCAGCTGGCCTTTCCCCAGAGAAGCAACACAGGCAGCATGCTGCATGAAGCAAGTCTATTGATCATTGAGTGCTTCAAAATATCCCCTTTAGTTCTGGTGGAAATAGGACCAGGCTATATTTTTATTTTCCTAATTCTTTTTTTTCCCCTTTGGATTCAGGCTTATAGTTTTTGTTTCTTAGGTTGTTTTTTCATTTCCTTTTCTCTTTTATTTTTGGATCAGGCTTATTTTTTTTCTTTTATTTTTCTTTATATTTTTTCTTTTTTTCTTTAGATTCATGATTATAGTTTTTATGATTGTTTGTTTGTTTTCATTTCTTTCCCTTTTCTCTTTTCTTGGAGCAGGCTTCTCTCTCTTTCCCTTTTTTTTTTTTTTACTTTTTTTTCTTTCCTTTTTTTCCAGGCGTTTTTCAACAAACAAATCAAAGCACACTTAGATAAATTTACAAACACTCCCCACTACAAGCAAGTAGAAACTCTACAGAGGACTGATGAGTGGGAAAGAACAGCCAAAATACAACAGCAAAGTGCACAGAGCATACACCAGAAACACTTCCTGAAGTGCCAGTCCCTGGACACTGTATGACTTCTTTTACATATAACATTACTCTGAGGTGAAGGAAACATAACAAGCTTTCAAAACATGAAAAAATTAGAAACTTAGCCAAAATGACAAGACACAAGAATTCTCCCCAAAAGAAAGATCAGGAAGAAATCACAGTCAGGGACTTGCTCAAAACAGATATAAGTAATATATCTGAATAAGAATTTAGGTCAACAGCATAGAAGAAAAAAGCACAGAAGAAAGCATAGAAACCCTTGTTGCAGAGATAAAAGACCTAAAAACTTGTAAGGCTGAAATAAAAAAAACTATTCGATCATGAAAGGAGACTTAGAGAACTCAGTGATTCCATAAAACAAAATAATATCTGCATCTTAGGAATCCAAGAAGAAGAATGGGAAAAAGGGCAGAAGGTTTATTTGAACAAATTGTAGCTGAAAACTTCCCTAATCTGGGGAAGGAAACAGGAATTTAATTCCAAGAAGCACAGAGAACTCTCCTCAAAATCAGGTCATATCATAGTGAAACTTGCAAAATACAACGATCAAGAGAGAATTCTGAAAGTAGCTAGGGAGACAATGTTCTTAAGCTATAAGGGTCCTTAACCTACAAGGATAGACACATAAGATTAGCAACAGACCTGCCCACAGAGATCTGGCAGGGCAGAAAGGAGTGGCATGATATATTCAACATGCTAAATGGGAAAAATAAGCAGCCAAGAATATTTTATCCAGCAAGGCTACCATTCAGAATAGAAGGAGAGAGTTTCCAAGACAAAGAAAAACTAAAGAAGTTTATGAACACTAAAACAACTCAGCAAGAAATATTAAAGGGGACACTTTGAGCAGGAAAGAGAGACCAAAATTAACAAAGACTACAAAGGAACAGAGACAATCTACAGGAACAACATCTTTACAAGTAATACAATGACACTAAATTCATAATACTTTCAATAATTACTCTGAATGTAAATGGCCTAATCAAAAGACAAAGGGCATCAGAATGAATAAAAATCTGAGACCCAACTACATGATTCCCACAAGAGACTCATTTGAGTCTCAAAGACACCTGCAGATTGAAAGTGAGGGGTTGGAGAACAATTCACCATGCAAATGAACATCAAAAGAAAGCTGGAGTAATCATACTTATATTAGACAAACTAGATTGTAAAGCAAAGCTTAATATGAGATGAAGAAGGACACTATTCATATTAAATAGGTCTAGCCAATGAGAAGATATAACAATTATAAATATTTATACCTAACTTGGAAGCAGTTAAATATATAAATCAATTAATAACAAAATTAAAGAAACTCATTGATAATAATACATCATAGTAGGGAAACTTAACACCCCACTCACAGCAATGGAGAGACCATCTAAGCATAAAATCAACAACAAATCAAGGGCTTTAAATGACTCACTGAACCAGATGGACTTAACAGACCTATTCAGAGCATTTCATCCTAAAGCAGCAGAATACATATTCTTTTGAAGTGCACATGGAATATTCTCCAGAATAGATCACATACTGTGTCACAAATAAGGCCTCAAACAGTACAGAAAGTTTGAGATCATATCATACATACTTGCAGACCACAATGCTATGAAAGTTGAAGTCAACCACAAAAAGAAAAAATTGGAAAGACCAGAAATACATGGAGGTTAAAAAACATCCTACTAAAGAATGAATAGGCCAAAGAGGAAATTAAAGAAGAATTTTAAAAATACATGGAAGCAAATGAAAATGAAAACAAGACAGATCAAAATTTTGGGATGCAGCAAAGGAGGTCGTAGCAGGGAAGTACATAGCAATACAGGCCTTCTTCATGAAACAAGAAAAGTCAAATACACAACCTTAGCTTATACCTCAAAGAGCTGGAAAAAGAACAGCAAATAAAGCCTAAATCCAGCAGGAGAGGGAAATAATAAAGATAAGAGCAGAAATCAGTGGTATAGAAATTAAAAAAAAAAAGCAGTAGAACAGATCAACAAAACTAAGAGCTGGTTCTTTTTTGTTGTTTTGTTTTGTTTAAAGATTTTATTTATTTATTTGACAGAGAGAGACACAGAGAGAAAGGGAACACAAGCGGGGGGAGTGGGATAGGGAGAAGCAGGCTTCCCACTAAGCAGGGAGCCCTATGCGGGGCTCAATCCCAGGATCCCGGCATCATGACCTGAGCTGAAGACAGATGCTTAACGACTGAGCCACCCAGGCACCCTTTTTGTTTTTTTTTTAAAGATAAGAGCTGGTTCTTTGAAAGAATTAATAAGATTGGTAAACTCCTAGCCAGACTTATTCAAAAGAAACTTAAAAGACCCCAAATAAATAAAATCATGAATGAGAGAGTAGAGATAACAACCAACACCTCAGAAATACAATTATAAGACAATATTATGAGCAATTATATGCCAACTAATTAGGCAATCAGCAAGAAATAGATGAATTCCTAGAAACAAACTACCAAAAGTGAAACAGGAAGAAATAGAAAATCTGAACAGACCTATAACCAGCAAAGAAATTGAATCTGTAATCAAAAATCTGCCAACAAACAAGAATCCAGGGCCAGATGGCTTCCCAGGGGAATTCTGCCAAACATTTAAAGAATTGATACCCCTTCTTCTGGAACTGTTCCAAAAAATAGAAATGGAAGGAAAAATTCCAAACTCCTCATATGAGGTCAGCATTACCTTGATCCCCAAACCAAAGAACCCACTAAAAAGAATTAGAGACAAATATCCCTGATGAACATGGATGCAAAAATTCTCACCAAGATACTAGCCAAGGGCCAGGGGAAAGAATAACATAGGGAGATCCAGGTGTTCCCTCATGACTCATTTATACTTCAGGCTAAAATTTTACTTTTCTTCTTCTTCTTTACATTTCTTTCCTCTTTCTTTCTTTCTTTCTTTCTTTCTTTCTTTCTTTCTTTCTTTCTTTCTTTCTTTCTTCTCTTTTTGTTAACCCTGTTCCCCTTTTCAAATAGATTCTTATTTCACAACTTATGTTTTTAAGTTGCTTTTTAACTTTTATTTTTTTCACATCTATGTTTTATAGGTTTATGTCCCACACTAGTCCGTTTTTCACTC